>NC_081422.1:105063936-105137859 GCF_949786415.1 Peromyscus eremicus | reverse complement strand
GCAAGAAGCCTGCCACGGCCATACAGTTTGTAAGCAATATAAGTCTCTGTGTTTACTTGGTTGGGTCTGAGCAGCTGTGGGACTGGCGGGTGACAAAGATTTGTCCTGACTGTGGGCAAGACAGGAAAACTCAAGCTACAGCAGGACATGATAGTTCAGCTACAGAGCCTGGAACACAAATGCTCCCACGGCTCCCAGTCTTACATGTGCTCAGCTCCAAAGGAAGATGGTCACCAACTGTCTCAAGACTGTGCCATCTCAGACAGACCTTGTGTCAAGGCAGATGTGACATACTGAAGAGGGTCTTCCTCACTTCTCCTACATTACAGAAGCTGCCTAGTCCTTAAAGACTCCAAGTAAGCAGGGGGCTACTCAATAAGGACTTGTATTGAATTTACACAAGAGGAATGGGGCACAGCACATGATCTGAGTCAAGTTAAGTAAAAGAGACGTTTCACACACAAGCAAGATCCATGTGTGTAGCCTATTATCAGGCCATTAAACCCAAGGATTATGAGAGACTTAGTGCTATAAGCTGGAAACACAGGAAGTCACAGTCAAAGCCAGTAACGTTTAAAAATATAAATTGAATGCTTCATATAAGGATTGCATAAAATGCAGAAGTTGCTTTGTTAAGATTTTGAGAGAGTGAAGGTTTGGATCATTTTCCTGGGCCATAGGATAACCCAGCTGTTTGGCCTGAAGGTCACTTCTGTGAGGGAGGAGTGTAAACCCTACCCACCCACAATCATCATCCCTTTCACCAGCCCTAGCCCATATGCCCATGCAACAGCAATGACTACAGTGGCCCAGGAAAGCTTACTTTGTCACACTAGAGAAACTGATAGCTGATGTACTCTAGTCACCAATGGGGAACCTCGTGACAATCAGGACCTAGGAGGGCAATCATTCTCTCTTTGCACACTATTGATAGCAAGTATACCATGAGCTGTTACCTAGTGAGCTGTGAGCTATGCTCTTGCAGCAGCCACTGTAGACCAGAGTGCCTAGCAAATCTGGGGTTCCTTTTGAACCATAAGCTTCCACTTGGGAAACTTAGGCAGGCTGGCTAGGAAAAGGCACCTTCAGTCCTTGTTGAAGAGTTGGGTACATCCTTAGAGACTCTTGCACCTGATACCCCTAACTTTGCTACACCTACCTTTCCTGTTATGGGATATTCTTGGGTTGCCTTTGCGAAGTTAATCATCATTGTGACTACTGTTTCATGCTGGATCCTTGTGCCCTCCAAGTGTTTGGATTTGGATGTGGGGCAGGGTGTTTTGTTTTGTATCCTACAATGGTCTTGGGACCTTGAATAAATGCCCACATCCTGTTTTTCCAGGCACACCTAGGACAGCAAAGCTCCTGCCACAAGACTGGGCTCTTGAGCTCAGGTCACTGTTGGTATTCCTGACCCTCCTGCTGACTTCCATTCTCTTCTCCGGACTTTAAAAGCTGTAGAGAAGGACTGTTGGGGAAGGGCTTTTGGTACATACCAGATGCTACAGGTAGAAAAGGCAATGGGATTATCTGTCCCTGTGCTGAGACCCTTAATCCTAAATCCCAGGATGGAACACTTGGCATGCTCCAGCTCAGATGTCCTGCCACCTCATGTAAGTGAGCATGGACATCACAGCACCAAGACCGGAGGGTATCCAAACCCCACAGCTTACAGGCCTACTCTGCCAGGTAGGAAGGGATCTTAGTGCAATTTCTCAAAGAGTCAACTGAGGCCCGATTGGGGTAGAAAATGCTGCTGCCACCCTCACACACTATGCCTCTCTGTCACCACTGTTTTCTCATGGCACCAGATCTCCTACACCAGGTCATAAGGCTCTGTGGAAGGTGGGGCACTTGAACACTGGGTTGAGCAGATCTGGCTCATCTCAGGTTATTCAGCTCATGGGCAGGAAAGGAATCTTACTCCAGGTCTCCTACCTTCTAGGGCCATGATCCTTGCTAGGGGAAGTCCATGCACTCCAAATCCTACAGTAGAGAAGCAGACAGACTGAAAAGAATTTGTACAAGGCTAGCCCTCAGCAACACTCCTAAGCCTGAGTGCCTGCACTCAGCTGTGTTTCTCTGACCTTGAATTTCTTCATCTCAGCAGACACAGCTGAGTGCAGGCACTCGTGGGGAAGCATCAACCGGCAGCCCCAAGGGAGCCGGCACCAACAGTCACACATTTGTTCTCAGTGGGAACTGTAAATAACCAAAAGACAACAGCAGGTAAGAGAGATGCTATAACTTTATATAAAAAATGTGGTAAGACAGCAATATTTGATTAGATTTTTTTCTGGCAAGTTTATAAAAAAAATCTGGAAAATGAGAAAGAAACATAACTTAAAAGAATTACCAAACCAACATTTCAAGGAAACACATCTTTAGAAAGATGATGGAGGGCTAGTGGGCAGTGAAAGCAGCAGCAGCGTGGAAGCAAAGCTGGTTCTGTGGTGAGACAAAGCCTCCAGAGACAGCAGGACCTGGGCGGAGTGGCGAAAGAGCAGGTAGTGACCATCCAAGGAAGGAAGGGTTCCCAAATGAGACCAGGCTGAGAGTTGCTGGCAGTGAGTGGAGGGGAACACAGGCCTCATGCAACCCCTCTGGTAGGGCCTACAGGCCACATGGCAGTGATCCACAGCCAAATCCCAAAGACGCACCATTAGAAGGCTGGTTCCTCTTCTGTCCATTGTTCCACACCTGAAGAGCCCAGTGGGCAGAAACTGGAGCTGTCAACCTGAGTATGGGTGTCATATATAGTGGGGAGAACCAAAAAACATAGATGTACAAGGTATACACAAGGCGCTTCTCATATCATCTACACAAGGCAAAGGCAAGACCACCTTGGAGCAGGCTGGAAACACCCTCAAATGTTCCTCCAATGAAAAAGATGTCCAAAGGCTGCTAGGCAGAAGCTTGACTACATTCTGAGGTAGCCTAACCATGACTTGCACAAGTAGCTGAGAATGATCACAAGGGGGGGGGGGGTTGGGGGCCAGAAAAATCACCATAGAGAAAAGGAAAATATACCCCAGACGCCACTCAGACAACCAGAAGGTAGCCTAGGCTCAGGGGCAGTTGATGGCAAGGCCCAAATGAACACTGGGCACAAATAGTCTTGGTTCTGCTTGCTGATTTACAGCAGTGTGGCAAGAGATAAGGGATCCACAGAGGGATTTCCTGGCCCGGAGCAAGCCAGGAAATGAGGTGTGCCAATCTTAAATGCCTCGTCCTCCTACAGTGAAGAGGAGCCAGAGGGGCTGAGCTTTGGGCAGAGAAGTCCCAGCACTCCTTTCAACACCCTCCCCAATAACTGCACATGTATGGTGTCTGGGGGAGCAGTGCTACTGTTAGACCTCAACTTGGAAAACTGGAGGTCCCTGTGTCTGAGGGAGTAGTCTGACCCTACACATCACTAAAGGGGCAGTAACAATGAAGAGCAAAGGTGGCTGTCCCTTTTTAACACTAATTCACATTCTTCTTCTCTTCTGCCCTAGCATTTAGAATTCTAAAACAGGATGGAATGCTCTAAGGTTTAAGAAGCAATAAATGGGTGTAAATATGTTAGTATTTTCTCTGTTTTCCACATTTCCGGGAACGCCTTCTAGGGCAGAGCTCGCCAAAGTCTTCAACTTCGTTTTCATATTCCTCTTCCTGAACAATACCTAGTTAGGAAGCAAAAAAGCAAAATCCAAGTGAAAATGGCGACTTCCTATTCTACCACGGAGTTTAACATCTGGGTAAAACCTGATGTTTCTGGAATCATTGTTTTAAAGTAAAGAAATGAAACTCTGCCAGGGTGGGAGAGAACAGAACTTTTCATTGAGTACTGATGTTGCTTCCCAAGCAGAGCCCAAGCAAACACCCTTCTCCAGAACTAAATCTTCATAGGGTTGGCTCCTTGAGCTGACATGCCAATTATCTCTTTTGAAATAATCACCAAGTCATGGGACCCAAAAGGGACTACAGCATAGCAAAGACTTTTGTACCAAGTTTCTCCAAGTTTTCCTCAGCTCTGGGGCTGGGGTTTGCCAGTAGCATCTGGAAGGGTCTCCAAGCTAGATAAAACACTCCGAGAAAAAAGAAATGTGGTGTGGCTCAAAGGAGGCAGCAGTTGGAAAGGGCAAGGAAGAAATTCTGTATCACATAGAACGTGGTAAGAAAAGTGTGACTCCTGCTAAGAAACAAGGTGGAGCCCTCTGCAACGTCCCTAGCCATTTGCTCTGTGTCCATGGGAACCTCTGGGTCCATACTCATGCTGCGACATACTAGACAATAGATCCCCACTGGCTAACATGGTAGACTGACACAGGCAAACACTCTTATCAAGGGATGGCTTTACACCACCACCTATCCTTAGGAGTTGCTGGGGTGAGTCTGCACGATGACTGAACATCTATAATAACTCAGAAGCAACTACTATAAGCCCAGAATAATGTCTTTCATCAGATGGAGAAATTCTATCACTAACAGTTTGGCAAATATTCCTGACATCACTGGCAAACCCACCTGACACTCACTCACCTGGAAGCCAGCAGTACCAAAAGCCACAGGATCCAAAGTATCACCTGTCCTAGGAGAACAGGCCTTACCTTCATCTTTTAAGCGGAGCTCTGTCTTCTTCAGCCACTCCTGCGCGTTCTTGACTGACAGGGCCAGAATTTTGACCTGTCGAGTCATTACCTCCTCGGCTACAGAAACCAAAGCACAGAGGCTCTGAGTAAAGAGATGGCTTCAGGCATTAGAGCATCAAGCACTAGGCCAACTTCCCCACATCCCAAAGCTGCCTTCTGCCACCACAAGCACAGGCTGCCTTAAACACTAGCCCAGTGCCACAGCTGTGCATCTGCGGATTGCCAAAAGCAAACCTTTCCAGCAAACTTGTACTCAAACGGTCATTAAGCCCTAACCTGGGAAAAGTGTCTAAACTACAGAACTTTTTTCAATGTAATTTTGTTAAGTTTATGCTTAATTTCCAGTGCTGCTAAGAAACAGCTAGTAAAGAAGCAAAGGGGAAACTTGACTGTAGAGCAGATGAGAACACTTACTATGAAAGGCTCACACTGAGTGTAACTCAGGGGCTATCCTAAGAAGAGACCTATGTACTCAGTTTCTACCCTAGGGTTCAGCATCTAGTTGATGCTCAAGGAAAGATCATTGGATGAGTAATACAAAGGCCCCTCAAAGAGTTTTCTCATGACTTTAAACATTCTCCCTGTATCTTCTCCATAGAATTAGACAGCAAACCACTTTCTCATCTGAAGCACCCAGAGAAACCATACCAGCTTACACTAATCACAAATATTTAACTGAGGATGGCCTCAACAATGAGACTTTGCTGGAATCTGAGAACAGCCTTTTATTGTCTCTCTGCTAATACCAACATGCCACCCCTACACCCTAAGTCAGCTGGACCTGAGCGTCTGACAGGCCCACTAGTGCCTGGACAATCCCCACGAGCTCTCACCTTCAGCCCAGGCCTTGCGTCTGTAGAGCTCCTCCACCAGATCTGAGACCCTCCTGATGTGCTCCTGCACCTTTCTCTGCAGCATGTGGCTCTGCTCCTTAGAGCCCAAGTGGCCACGGATCCAGATGCTCTGCTCGATATCCTGCACCACTACTTTGCCTTCTTCGATGGCCGGGTCTGCCTTTTCATGGAAAAACTCTAGATATTTCTGGTAGGCTGCCTGCTGCCTCCGGTGGCCTTCCAAGCGAATGTGTTGCTCATATGACTCACTGATTCTCTCTCGACACTCTCTCCCTTCCAGTTCAGCCCTGGAGATGATCACAGCCTCTGATGCTCCCTCAAATGCTTTGCCAGGACTGAAGTAGCTTTCAGGGCTGCGGGTGAACTTCACCCCACACAGGTCACACTGGGTCCTGTCTACATCGGCCCTTTTGAAATTCCCAGCCCTGAGCTCCCTAGCCTCCTCCCTGCTATGCTCTGTCTGGATCCATCTTCTCCAGCTGATGCACAGAGACACCACCAGGCAGGCTCTGCGCAGCTTACGCTGGATCAAGGCCTTCCGCTGCTTCTGGGAAAGGATGGCAGCCAGAAAATGATCTCGGTCTTCCAGGGCCAACTCATCTAATTCATGTGTCTCATCTTCACCAAAATCCCACTCTGGGTCAGCAAACTGGTCCACAGGGCCCATACAGAGCAAGCGGTTCAGTCTGACCTCTTCATGACAGAGGCCACGGACCACAGTGCCTTTGGTGTGCACACTGTCCCACCGCCAGTGGCAATCCACCAGGTACTCTTCATCCCGCTCAAAGAGCAGGTCCTGCAGTGCCTCAGCCACAGACTTGACACTGACTGCCATCAACACCCGCTGTACCACCTTCAGCAGCCTCTTGGGCACCTGGTCTGGCCAGTTCATGCTCATCAGCTGCAGCCTTGTCTGGATCTCCCGGAAACGGCGGTACAGAAGTGGCTTGCAGAAGGGCTGCAGGACTTCCTCAGCATTCACCAGCATCACCAAGCACAGCACCAGTGTCCGTTCTGCCTCCCCGGAGATCACATAGTCTATTTCACTGAAGGCGTCAAGTAGAACATTGAAGTTCATATTCTCGTAACCACACATCACCTTGACGAGGTAGGAGAGGTGGAACCGGAAGTCCCGGATGGCTCTGGCCACATCTTTCGGCTTGTACTCTTGGATGATGGAGAACACGTCCCCAGATTCCCTGTCCTTCTTGCTGAACAGGAACTCCCAGAAGTGCAAGAGCGCAATGTAGCTCTTAGGGAGGCACAAGACAGCATTCTTCCAGAGACGGGTCAGCACCACTCCACAGTGTACGAACTGCAGCTCCAGCAGCACCACTGTGTTGGTGATGCTGGGGACCAGCGGCGCTTTGCACCTCCTAATGAGGACGTTCATGAAGCGGAAGAAGAGCCTCTTGTAGTCTTCAGGGTTCCTATGCACATAGAGCTGGTCCAGGGAAGTCTCCAGCAGCCGGATGAAGCACAGATAGGACTTCTCCACGTTCTCGTCTTCCTTGTTGGGCACCAACATGCCGAATTTCCCTTCTACGCCTCTCACTCTGCTGCTTCTCCCCTTGCTTCTGTCCTCTCGGTCAGACTCTAGTGCTTTCAGCTCCCGGTTGTAACTGTCTTCCTCCTGGTGAAGCAGCTTCTCAAAGTCCTCTGGGTAGCCGGAGGACAGAAGGAAAGCCTGCATGGCGCTCAGCCACAGGTCTGTGGACTCCCTGCGGCTGTGCGCACTTTCTTTTTGAAACAGGTCATGGATGTACTCTTTCAAGGCGAACCGGTAGGAGCGGAAGGACTTGTAATTTGGCTTGAGGATTTCTTTGCAGGCCATGGGGTTTTCTGACAGCACTCTCTGATGGAAATGCCGAGGGAAGAGGAGGTTTAGGAATGATTTGCAAAGGCCATACGTATCTGGAGACAAAATACAATCTATTTCTTCAAGTTCTTCAGCTAAGACCTTAGGGAATGCTTTCTTGGCTTCCAGAAGCAACCCATTAATTGCTACCAGGTGCATTTTCGACTGAACCATGCACTTGGCCTCACAGCGTCTGAGGGGCCTGTGGAAATCTTCACACTGTTCATCCTCACATTTCAAACCCACAATAAATCTCATGCAGATCCCCGGGTAGGTCTTCCCAAGCAGGATCTGTGTGATCTGACACAGTCTGCTCAAAAGGTGCTTATTCAGGGCTACCTTCACTTGATCAGTCACTATTAAGAAGTGATCTTTTGTTTTCTTCTCACTCAAGGTCAAATCCAGGTCAAAAATTATTCTTAATATGGGCCCAGGGTCATTCTGGGCTATCTGGCAATATTTAGCATCCACTTGAGAAATCCCAAAAAACTCAAAGCAAGATTTGACCATTTCCTTCTCAGCATTGTTTGTCACATTTTTAAGGGCCCTGACCAGGTTGAGAAGGACTTCCAAGCCACCTGGAGCCAGGGCCAGAACCTTCTGATGCTCAGACTCACACTGGCTGGCTGCTTCATAGAGAGCTTCTACCACTCCTGCTGAGTGGTTGAGCATGTCAAACTTGATGAAGGCATCTCTAAGCTTCTGAAAGTCCCTCAGGATGACACCCTGCAGGAAATGGGCCTCCGCAATGCCGGACAGCTGGCTGGTTTGATAGCAAAGATCAAGTGCTTCTCTCAGAACAGCCTTTGTATGCTCTATGTCGGAACCTCTGGCCACATTGAGGCGGGCAAGCCCCAGGAGGCACGAGGCCTGAAAGTCCTTGTCAGCAGTGAGCCTGGCAGCCTCCAGGAGACAGCCATGTTGCTTCATCAATAGGGCAGCCTCTTCTCTCCGACCCTCCTTGTTAAGCAGTTCTGCCGCTTCTGCTAGGCATTTCCGAGACTTCAGGAACACCAGCTGATCTTCTACGTCAAGCTTGGAAAGAACAGCCATCATTTCCTTACTCTTATTTGCACTCAGGTACTTTGCAGCAGCTTCCAAGTAAAACTGGCTGGCAGAATAGGAGAGCTTAGGAATGGGAAAGGTCTTGTTCTTTACCATTTCTTCATATCTGTAAAGACAGAGTGTTGTGGGATATTTGTACACTGTGTGAGTATATGTTGCTGTGATTGGTGTAATAAAAAGCTGAATAGCCAATAGCTAGGCAGGAGAATATAGGCGGGACTCTGAGCAGAAAGAGAACTCTGGGAAGAAGAAAGGTGGAGTCGCCAGCCAGATGCGGAGGAAGCAGGATGGGCAGGCAGTACAGAGATGAGGTAACAAGCCTCATGGAAGGATGTAGATTAAAAAATATGGGTTAATTTAAGTTGTAAGAACTAGTTAGGAACAAGCTTAGGGTAAGGCTGAGCTTTTATAATTAATAATAAGTCTCCATGTCAGTATTTGCTTGTGGGCTGGCAGTCCTGACAAAACAGTACAGCTACAACAGAGGGTATACATGACAACTTGTTATCACCAAAATAGGAAGGTCCTTCCAAAATGCAGTACAAAGCAACTTAAATAAAGCTCCCATGAGCAGATATTAGAGAAAAGATCTAAACCTGTCTGGCACTCAAACATTTCTAGAAATGTTTCGTTGTCCAGGCAAAATATATGCGTACTGAAAACCAAAACACAATAACCATGTTGGGTATTGAGCTTTGGTAAACATGACTGTGATACTGAAAAAGGACATAATGGTGGCTGTGTGTAAACACCGGATGTGGCAGCAGCATCTTTGTTTTTTATCTAGCTTGCATGGGATTGGAATCACGTTACACTGATAAAGCTCTCAGGGTCCTTGCCCTCCACTAGCAGGAGTCAGTGGATCCTATTACAAACACGCTGGGACACAGCCTTCATCTTTAGCCCTCTCCTGTGATGACGGGCCAGAGCTTAGCATGAGGCTAAAAGGCTGAGTCCACTCTCAAGGAGCTCTGATACTGCACTGAAGTGTCCTCTCCTGTGAGGGAGATTGACATGGCCAGGCACTTCAGAAGCAGCAGAGTGACTCCACAGCAGGCCATCTTGAGAGAAGGGAGAAGAAGGCAGAAAGATGCAAAAGAATAAAGCCACCTACTTTTCCACTGCAATAGCGGCTTCCTCAAATAGCTCTTCTTGGCAGTACATCCTGAGTGCGAGGTCAAACTCCTGAATCTGCTCAAAGCATCGGAAAGCATCTTTGAAGCACTGGCTTCGCTTATAGAAATAGGCAGCGTCTCTTATCTAGAAGAGTAACATTTTACTGTTATTTAAAGTATTCTAATTTTTAAGCTTAAAAAACTATCACATGGATAATAAAAGTAATTATATATCTATTTCTTAGAATCCAGTTAAAACCACTATAGTATAGATAAAAACTAATTCCTTTTAAAATAAAGGGGGAAAGTTAAGTCCCAATGTCACATCATATACAAAGATGGAGTCCAGGTGGATTCAATTTAAATACAGGGGCTGGAGAGAAGGATCAGCAGTTAAGAGCACTTGCTTGTCTTGCAGAGGACCCAGGTTCAAAACCCAGCACCTACATGGCAGCTCACAACCAGCTCTACCTCGAGTCCCAGGGGATCCATTGCCCTCTTCTGGCCTCCTCAGGCACTGCATGCATGCAGTACACATATACACATTCAGGCAAAACACCCATAGATATCAAAAAATAAATAAAAAAGTTTAAAGGTTTAAATACAAAAATTATTGAGGAAAATGTATGGGAATATCTGTGACCTGTAAGTAAAAATGTTCCCAACAAAACCTAAAGATACAAATCTTAGGAGAAAAGTTAATGAATTTTATGACTTCAAATCTGTTCAACAGAGATCTTATGAAATAAAGCTAAGAATAAAATTTCAGTTTCAAGGGCTGGCATACAGTTCAGTGATGGAGTACTTGCTTAAGATGTGTGTAAGGCCCAGGTTCAATTCCCAGCACTGGAAAAGGAGGAAAAGAAGGAGAAGGAAGAAGAGGCAAGGAAGAAAACCAATGTCAGCACTGAGAGCAGCACTGTCCAACATCTCTCTATGAGAACAAACCTGTCTCGCTATTGTGTGATCCAATCTACTGGCCACTAACTAAGTGTGAATAGAGACCTTGTTATATGGGGTACTGTATCCTAAAAACTGAAATTTAAATTTTATTTAATTTTAATTATCTTAAGTAGCCATATCTGCCTAGAAGCTACCATATAAAAATTGGCAGGTCTAGAACATAAAAAGAATTTCTGTCGCTACAAAGTAAAGACTTTTTTGAAAACAGAATTTTAAAGAAACCAAAGGCTATAAACCATTTACACCAGGAGAATGTGAACAGCTGACATGAAGCTGCTCAGCCTCAGTAACAGAGGAATGGAAATCTAATCCACAGTGAGATACATCTAAAGGCTCGCGAAAATTAGAATCTGCTAAACATGGCCAAAGACATAGGGAGCACAGAATCTTTACACACAACATGGCATGGCCATTCTGGACAGCAAGGCAGCCGTACCTAGTAAAATGAGATAATAGTACTGAAGACCCCAGGGCTGCAGGCCACTTCTAGCAACACATCATAAATGGCTCCAGTGGGACTGCTACACCACAGTGTTGTGTGAGGCAACCAGGCACTAGTGGGCAGCCTGAACTTTCATCACTGGAGAAATGGGGCAGTGATATAGAGAACGCTCACTCTGGAACATTAACCATGGTCAGAGACACAGCTTAACACAAGAGAAAAGGTGGGAAAGCCAAGGCACAGAATAAGACAAGTTTAGACAAGCTTAAAATCCACGTGTATAGGAAACACCACTATCTAATCTTCAACAATACAAGCATGTGAGGCTGAGGAAAGGTTAAAAAGATAAGTGACACCTGGCTCCTTTCCCATGGCCGGCACTGGGAGGCAAAGGGGGGAAGTGATAGGCGATACCTGCATCTTGTAGCCTTATAGGGTTCAAGATGGTAGCACCGAAGACTGAAGGGAAGAGACTAAAGAAACTGGAAAGCCTAGAAACTGTCTTAATTCCTAGAATGTAGGATGTCTGTTCCCACTAAAATGTAGTATCCCTATTCTACCCCAACTTCCATACAAGTCACATCCCATAACAAACATGGAGTCAGGTCTGCAGCATTGGGAAGGACTGATCTCTTTCTTAGACACTGACCTGGGGCCCACAACTCCAACTTCTCAGTAGGTCTCATTCGCTATTCCCCACTCTGACTTCAATATCCAGGGTGTGCCAGGGATCCTAGAAACTATCACACTGACACACAGGCACAGAAACCCATGTTCCAAATAGAGGGTAGGAAACCTGGGTAGAAAATGCAACAGTTCAGTCCCATGCTTTCTAACCCAGTTTTTGCAACTGGCAGACTGTTTTAAAATTCTTACTCCACCACAACTGATACACTGACAAGGAATTGCTGGGCTGGGGAGACAGCTCAGTGCTTGCTATATAAGCCCTAAGATCAGAGTTCTGATCACCAGAACTCACTTAAATGCCTGGTGAGGAGAGTGGCTTTGGAAAGTAAAGATGGAATCCCAGAGCAAGCTAGCAAGCAAAACTGGCCATATCAGTGAGTTCTGGGTTTAATTCACTGACCCTGCCTCAATGAGTAAGGTGAAAGAGAGATGGAAGATGATTCCTGACATCAACTTTAGGCACGGGGCAGGCAGACAGACACACACACACACACACACACACACACACACACACACACACAAATGGAAAAAGAAACAAAGGAACTGCTGAGAAAATGACCACCACTTGGGTACATATCAATGCAATGTACCTATGAACAATTTCTAACTGCTTACTTTCTTCTCCTGTTTTAATCTTGCCACAGACAAGCAGCCACTTGTGGCCACTGCCAGTTTGCTGACCACTGAGAAGCTGTGTTCCAGACTAGAAGTTCTGCCCAACAGAGTTTTGGGCAATGATTCCATTCTGTAACAATGATAATTCACACTGTGGCTAGTGACACTGAGGTTCAAGCTTTTAACTTTACTTTCTTTAATTAACTTTATATCAAGTAGCTGCATGTGGATGCTGAATTAGACCATAATGATCTAGGTAATTACTGGGAACACAAAAATGTCTCCATGTATACACCAGACTATTCACTCAAGCTGACTCCAGACTGAACACATGGAAAGAGAAAGTAAGAATATTCTAACACCCATCTGGTTTGGGTCTGTGACTTAGCCTCCCGATGGGTGACTTCAGGCCTTGAATATTAACACAGATGTGGATGAACACAAAGACACACACTCTGTTGAGCAAGTGGAGAAATGAAGATCACAGATAACAGGGCCAGCTTCTCCTCCCTTCAAGTATTGGAGTCTCTTTCTGCCACAAGCAGAGGCTGAGGGCCCACCCCTCCATTTGCTCAGATGAAGTCCCATTCGTCAAGGAGCACCTTTGGGTTGGAGTCATACCTTTCCCAGCCTCTCACATAACTGGGCAGAGAGCTGGAACTCCTTAGCGTAGCTCAAACACTTAAGAGATAGCTTTGGCTCATTGCACTCCAAGTAAGTCTTAGCCAGTTCCAAATACTGCAGCTCCTTCTCCCTGGAGGAAGGGAAAAAAATCAGCATTGTCAATGAAATATGGCTAGTATATCCAACCTGCTGCTCTTATTAGAGAGCATCTGAACTAATCCTGGGACACTTACTTGGGGCTGACTTTCTTTGATTTCATATTCAGAGCAGTGTGGTGGGCCAAAGCCAACTTCTCCTTCTCAACTGCATCTCCTTTCTGGTAACACTTAGCTGCAACCTGGAATGGGTCAAAGGTTTGATTCCCAGCAAGGTAATGGAGGTAACAGAACAAGAATTAATGCATGCATTATGTTACTATGGACAGAGCCCTGCGTCTGGCCCAGCCCAATCTGACAGGGAAGAACAGGAAGGTGCAGGTGATTTAAAGTGGGGAATCTCCAAAGACAGAGCCCAGTTGTGGGACCGGCTAACACAACCCAACGGTTTCATTAGGAAATAGCCAGTAGCCATGAAAAAAAGGTGACTACAACATATATATCTATAGGCCACCACAACACCAACTTTGTTTAATCTTCCAACAGCCACGTGCAGAAGGCATACGCCTCCTCACTGTATATAGTAGCAACCTTAGTCAGAGCCATCGAGCAATGAGCCCAAAGTCACCCAGCAGCTTTTCTGGGCTTTGACATAGTTACTAACTATAGTGGCAGCCTGTGTGCTGGTGGGCACCAGTGTAGACGTGGTGGAGTAGAAATGCAATAGAGATGGCATCAGAGCACGCCCAGATCCTTGGAGCATGCAGATCTGTGTGAACAAACCTCTGACTATGAGGTGTGCAAAGGAGTGTCAAAGGGTCTCCAAGCATAACCCAAATCCTGGCCAGTAGAAAGCTGCTCTTCTGAAACAGGAGGTCTTGCATTGTCTCACAGTACGAGCTACAGAAGCAGTAGGCTCGCGCTGCACCGGCATTAGCTCTCAATGTTGGTATAGGAGGCACTGAGTGGTGCTTTTTGGTGAATCAGACACAACAACCTCTCCCACTCATGCTCTTTGCTCCCATCATCCCAGCCCCATGGGCCTGGAACCAGTGCCACCCTCCTTCCCAGGTGGGGCCTTTGCATGCATTGTTCTAGCTGAAATGCTCCCCCTTCCTTTCTCTGCCTAGTCCATTTCATTTAGTCTACAAATCTCAGCTCAAGACCCCCTTTCTCAAAGAAGGCTTCCCTGACCAGGACAGGTGGCTCTGGGGACAGCTGGCTCTCATCTGTGACACCTGCAACCACTGAACTGTGCCCTTGTCTATGTACCACTGTTGCTCACCATCGTATTTTTAGGATCTAAATATAATGTCTGGCCCATAGTTCAACAAGTATTTGTTGGATGAATGATCTTGCATGGTTGTTCTGACACATTCATTGACATGCAGCCAAAAACTCAATAAGCCACCTGAGTCCTGAAGTCCTTTAGCGGGGGTCAAAATAAAGTCAGGCGAGGAGAAGGCTTTTTATAACATTCTCATCTGTGCCGGCTCCCCTAAAAAAATTTTAGATTCAAACATTCAAAAGGTATTTTTAAAGGGATAAATAATTGGAAACCCATGGACAACACATATGGGCAACATCAATGATGTTCTGAAAGGAATGAAGGGTAAGACTTCATATTATAACTCTCTGGTCTCGTGCCCACACCTGCTGCTGCCCATCCTGCCTTGCCATTCCCTCCCTGCTTCCTCCCTCCACCCTGCCAAAAAATATTTTGGTTTTACAACAAAAGCCAAATGTTCAGTGCTTCTTACCAATTATAACAAGGATCAATAATGAATAAAAGTTTGGAGCTCTATCACTTTCTACAGCTAAAAAGTACATATTTTGAAAATGACTTTCCATACATACCAGATCTATAATAGCATGTTTTTTTCTTCACCTCATCGCTAGAGATCAGAAGGGGCCACAGCCCTCATACCTCTGACCTCTGCCACACTCCTTTGAATGCACCTTTGCTGATTCTACCCCAGCATTCATGAGTCTGTCTGTCTCCCTGTCCTTTAATGTGGGCTGGGACTTATCCAGCCAAGAGAATTCAGCAGAAGTGCTATAGAGTTAATTCTGAGACCAGGCCTCCAGGACTGACATATTTCTTTGAACCCTGGCATCATGTGTGCTAGCCCAAAGTGATCTGCTAGAGGATCAGAGACAAGTTTTCCAAGAATCCTAGTGACCCCACACCCACTCCCCATTACCAGAGCCAGTAACCAGCCAATCACCAGAAACAGAACACCACAACTGAATGGCAGCTAAGTGTCAACACGATTCCCCTAGGTGAGTGCAGAAGCTATTTAGCTATTTAACTGCTGGCCCACAGAACTGGGAGCAGCACAAATGACTTGTGATAAGTTACTAAGTTTGGGCAGGAGTATTTGTTATGCAGCAACAGGTGGCTGAGAAACCCAGATAGGAGTTCTTTTCTGTACTTGTAAACTACTTCCCCTGCCACAGCAAACATAACTCTTCTAGGAATTGAGGCTAAGGAAACTTGAAGAGCTCTGTCTCTTGTCTACACCTCATGGCAGCTTTAATCAGTTCTGACCTGCAGCTCTGGGGTCTTCACCGCTGCCTAATTTCTTCACTCAGGCCTAGCTCTACAGACTCCAATAAGAAGGGTTGCTAGAGGAACACACTGAGCCCCACAGTCTATTTAGACATGGAAGGGAAACTGCAGGCATCTTTCTGGGACACTTGAGAAGCTGGACCCCATGCATGTGGTACAGGAGGAAAGAATGCCATCTGCCAAACCCAGAGCAGCTGCTTTCAGCTGGAGTCATGGGTACCCGGTCACCCAGGTGCCCAGGCAGTCAGCTCCAGGAAGTGTGAGTTTCCTGAGCTCAGCCTGCAGTAGTAGATACTGTTGCTACCCACAGCATTCTCCTTCCTTTCTTGCCAGATCAAAAAAATCTAGTCTACCTACAGGGCTGAAGCTGTCAGGCAGGACTATACTCCCAGATGACTTTGCAGAGAAGAGGTGCATATGACCTAGTACTGACCAGGAGAAGTATGGGGAAGTCCACCAGGGACTTTGGATCTAAAGGGAGATCCTAAAGAAGCAAGTGTCTGCCCTCCTTCCTGCGTGGGATGCTGCTGAGTGGGGTGCCCAGGGCTGCTGAAGCAGCCATTGTGCAGCTACAGAGGAGAACATCTCTAACAAGCTGCAGCTGACAAAGAGAAGAGATAAAAAGTTTTGTTGAGCTGCAAAAATCAATCATGAAAATAAATAGGAGAGTTCCTTGACAGGGGACAGGCCATGACACTCTATCTGCCTATCAGTATGTGCTGGCACTTTGCTGAAATGAAGGACTGCCATGTCTGCACTGACTGGGAGGGAACCAGGCAGAGAGCTCTACTGTCAGGATAAACTCAGAAGTGGCACAATCACTGCCATCCTCACTATGTCCTAGTCACCAGTGTGACAGTGGGAAACCTTCCCATGAGATCTGCCAAAGCCAGCAGTCACAGGCATCCCTCACCCTTGGCTTCTGGCCCCAGCTCCTTACCTTCCAGCACTGGTGCTTGGCATAATAGTCTCCTTGTGTGATCCACTCACCAGGAGTCGAGGTCTTAACAAACATGCTATCGTCAAAGTCTAAAATGAAAGTGGAAAGTCAGTTTGTTTCTCTAAGCCATAACCATCAACTTATATCTGTTTGGGGCCTAAACTATGCCCCCCCCCAATTCATTTGTTGAATTCTTAATCTCTACTACTTCAAAATAGGGCTTTATTTGTAGACAAGAGCTATACAATGAAGTTTTTAGGGTGGGCCTTAATCCAGTCTCACGATGTCCTTGTAAGAGATCAGGATACATACACCACACACACACGCCACAGTTGCACCACATAAAGGAAAGACCATGTGAGGACACAGTGAAGGTGTTCTTCATCTGGAAGCCCAAGAGAGGCCTCAGAAGAAACTAACCCAGCTTACTCCTTGATCTTGGACTTCTAGCTACTAGAAATGGGAGAAAATCACTTTTGTTGCTGTATTGCAGGCAAATGCACTGTGTTGACCTTCTAGACTTCATCAAGATGTATTTTAGCACCAAGACAGGTTGGTGTAGGTTTCAGAAGGAGGAGGTGGAAGTGAGAAACAGACATAATTTGCTTTTTAAATTCTGGTCTACTTTCCTTGTCTGTAGCTGTGAACTAGAAGACACATAGCAATCATTAATTCCTCATTGGAAATAAAAAGCCAACTAGTTCTTAGCAAGCTCCCAGAATTCAACAAGGAACAAGGTAACAGGAGTTTACAAAATACATGCTATTCAGCTTCTGATGGAGTTGCATCTCAATAAACCCCACAGTAAACTGGAAATATCGTAATTCAAAAGAGCTTCAAAAACAACTAACCTACCAGACATCATGGCTTAACAATCCAGCACGCTGTGGTTGCTAACTGTACCCACTTATTACCAGCTGAGGAAAAGGTGAAAATTCAAAATATGGTTTCTACTGAAGTGTATCAATTCTATAGCATTGTGAAATTGAAAAATTCTAAGCTAAACAAAACCCATTTTTTGTGCTTCCAACTGCAGACGTTGTCACAGCAGACAATCGAATACACTGCTGTTGGTGGGCACACACTACTGTAACCATCTACAGTCTGCCCTTTCTGTTCCACACCAGGCTCCCTGTAACTATACCAATCCTCCCACCCATGGCCCTCAGCATGTCACCAGCAACAAGCAGCAATGCACAGCTCATGAAGGACCAGAGATACAGTGAACACCAAGACAATGTCAGCAAGCCAGATCAAAGCTCAAGGGACCAGAGATGCCTAGACTAATGAGTAGTGACTAGAGAAGCAAGGCAACCGTGTTCAGAAGGAGCAAAACCCAGACAGAGCTTCACAGCCTGCTCCTTCCCTGCTTTCCTTCCAGAGTCTTCTGAAGCACAGTGCAGCAATGACTGCAGCCTCGAGTGTGAACTCCATGTTCCAGGTGGGAGTATATTCCCACAGCCAAACCCCATCCTACAGGTGAGCGTGCTAAAGCAGCCCAAAGTGTATATCACCACACTCACCTCACATTCCCTGGACTGGAGAGACAGACGGTCTAGGAGAGTTTCCTGTGTTCAACTACAGCTTGTGGTTAAGCCTGCCCTTGCTCTTGTGCTCCTACTGCTACCATGATACAGAAGGAACTGTCATTCTTGAACATTTTAACTTTGCAAGTAAAAACTACTCATCTTAATCATCTCTTCCAGTGGGTATTAAAGCATATTTGGTGATTAAAAGGAGTATGAGTGAGCAGGGCAGTAGTGACACCCGCCTTTAACCCCAGCACTCAGGTGGCAGAGGCAGGCAGATCTCTGAGTTCAAGGCCAGCCTGGTCTCATTCCAAGACATCCAGGGCTACACAGAGAAACCCTGTCTTGAAAAACCAAAACAGAAAAAAAAAAAAAAGATAAATTGAAAATTATATACTAGGCCAACCCACTCCTTTTCTTTTTAGTGAGGAGGGAAAAGGGTCCATGAAGAGGAAGTTGGGCCTAAACAAGGTCATGTGACTACTCAGATGGCAAGGTCCTTGAAAACATGAATTTTTAATTTTAAGCCTTCAACTTTTTTCACATAGCACAACAGTTGGACCCTAGGAAAAGAACATTGGATCCTGGTCCCCATTTGAGCTATGAGCAATAAACCAGAAATAGCCAGGCAAGCAGCAAGCCTCTCTACAGTAGGTAAGGTCTGATAAGTACATAACCCTTTGAGAAATTAATCATAGTCTAGAGGAACCAACTCATGGACTAGTTCTCAAGAAAAAAGGCAGTTTTCTTCTCCATAGAGGGAAGGTTGTTCTTCTTCATGGTTCTCTTACTCAGAGAACTTCATTTTTTAATTAGCTAATCTTTGTAAATTACAATAATAATAATATATGATCATTTTTAAATCCTTCTAATACTGCAGAGTATCTAAAGGAGAAGGAATGATGTCCACATCTACTCAACAAACACATATCCACAAGGCCTATACAAAGGGAAGCATTGTAACATCTGCTTCAGAAGTAGCAGCTGTGCAAATGTGTATTTATGCATTTTCTTTATCCAGACCCACTCACCATGGGGCCTTTTGTTACTCATAACCAGGAGTTGTTGAATAGATACAAACAATGACTCCCTTGCCATCTGAATTCTTGGTCCTTGTGCTGTGACATTCAGAAGCCAGAGAGTCAGACAGTTCAATTAATCTCACTGTGATGGTTTGAATGAGAATGACCCCTATTGGCACATATGTTTAAATGCTTGATCCCCAGTTAGTGGAACTGTTTGGGAAGGATTGGGAGGTGTGGCCTTGTTGGAAGAGGTATGGGGATGGGCCTTGAAGTTTTCAAAAGCCCATGCCAGGCCCAGTGTCTCTCTCTGCCTGCTGCCTGCTACTTATAGATCAGGATGTAAAGCTCTCAGCTACTATTCCACACCATGCCTGTCTTCTTCCTACCATAATGATCACCAACTACTCCTCTAAAACTGTAAGCAAGCCCCTAATTCAATGCTTTCTAAGAGTTCCCTTGGTCATAGCATCTCTCTTCATAGCAATAGAACAGTAACAAGACACTCAATAACCTAATCCTTAATGTACCAGTGTGCAAAATGAGTTTGGTTTGACAGTTATAGGCACACAAACAGATTTCATATGCATATTTATATACATATGTACATGCAAATGTTCTATTCTGCTATATGCTAATGTACATACAGTTTTTATATTTGTATTAATATAAGTTCTTTAAAATTGGATCATTCTATACTGTTTGTAGTTTGCTTGTTTTTATGTATCACATCTTGAACATCTCTCCATATCAATAAGTAGAAATCCATCTTAGTCTTTTTAATAATTGTATGATATTTTAGCCTTTTCCATGCTGGATACTTGGACTACTTTCATTTTCTTATTATTACAAATAGGGCTATGTGATCTTCATTTTGATAGGCAATTTCAATCAAGCTGCCCACAAGCTTATAGTAACTTGTATTATAACACTGTGACCTAGTTTCTGCAGCTCTTATCCAAAACACTCACTTTTAAAGGACAAATAACAGAACTTCCCTAAAGTAGCAAAGCGTCCCCAAATATGCAACAGACACTTTTTCCCAGACACTTTAACATAAAAAAGTTAAAATGCTTTTTCTGAGAAAATCATGGAGAAGGTGCTATTAACCAAAACAGAACTCTACACCCCAGACCAGAAGCATAGATCAGTGGTAGAGCATTCAGCCTCACATGCATAAGGGCCTGGGTTTAATCTTCAGCACTATAAAACACAAAACAAAAAAAACTGCCCTTTCTACATGACAATTAGAACAGTAGAGAGACACATCTCTCCTCCGACAGCAAGAATATTTTTATGAGATCTTACCTATATTTTAATGAGATCTTACCTTTATTTTCATCTGTCTTTACAACTTGGACAAAATCTCTCCTAATGAAATATTTGAAAGCAGGAGCCCGTTTCTCTAGGTTTTCATCAAAGATCCAAAGGTTGACCCGAGCCCGTGTGATGGCAGTGTACAGCTGTTTCAGCTCTCCATTGAGAAGCTAACAATAAGATTTAGGACACAGATGATGAGTCTTGTGTCCAAGTGACAATGTGAATATGGTTTAAGGAGCTTACTCTGATCTTAGAAAAATATAAAAAACTATGCCAATTTTTAATTTAATTTTATTTATTATTTGTATGTATAGGATATGGGCATTGTGAGCACATGTGTACAAGTCACAAGACAACTTTGTGGAGTAAGTTCTCTCCTTCTCCTTATATGTAGGTTCTAGGAATTGAACTCAGATAGTCAGGTTTGCCTGGCAAGCATTTTGCCCACTGAGCCATCTCATTGGCCCACAAAAAAAAGAAAAAGAAAAGTTTTAGAGACTACAAAGTTTGTTCTGTAGTTAACATCACTAGCTGCTCTTGCAGAGAACTGAATTCCATTCCCTGTCATGTAAGTTCCCAGCCGGTAACTCATGGATGACAGTAACTCCAGCTTCAGTGAATCCAACATCCTCTACCAGCTTCCCCAGGAACCCAAACACACATACATAAGTAATAAAAATAAACCTTTTATAAAAATTAAGTTTTAAAGAGTTATTACAAACCTTTGAGAAGGATACCAGGACCTCACAAATGCTGTGACTTGCTTTTTCTTTAAGTTGTTTGTTTGTGTGTGTGTGTGTGTGTGTGTGTGTGTGTGTGTATGTGTGTGTGTGCATGCGCATACGTGTGTATGTGTGTGTGTGTGTGTGACTTGCTTTTTAAAATTAAGACAGTCATGCCTTGTATGGCAACTATCATTGTTACTTAACTACTTCAGACACATTCTGTGATTTTATCAACTTTTCTGAATAAAGTTTAGTTCTGGAGGAGATGGAAGGCCCTTCCACCTCCATCAGGTCCAGTGATCTGTAGAGAGGGAGGGGGCAGACAAGACCACCTTTCCTTCCCCACCCTACTGTCAATGAGAGGGAGGGGGCAGACAAGACCGCCTTTCCTTCCCCACCCCACTGTCAATGAGAGGGAGGGGGCAGACAAGACCGCCTTTCCTTCCCCACCCCACTGTCAATGAGAGGGAGGGGGCAGACAAGACTGCCTTTCTTTCCCCACCCCACTGTCAATGAGAGGGAGGGGGCAGACAAGACCGCCTTTCCTTCCCCATCCCACTGTCAATGTAATAGAAGGATAGTCAGGTGCAAGGCTCCATTTTTCAGCTCATCTTCTCTCCAAGTCTTATTTGCAGGTTCCATATTAAATCAGTGTGTGGATAAATTGCAGATATTCACCTTGTACATTTCTGGGTTCACCATAAGGGACCGAGCCTGAGAGGAGCTTGATTTTTCCAGGGGAACTTCAACCAACGGCCAGTTTTCTTCTCTGGAGTCAGATGATGGTATGAATGAGGAAATGATCTTCCATTCCTTGTAAGCCTGAACAACAACAACAAGTTGAAGAACAACAGCATTTGCTTATGAAGTGCCTCCCAAGCTTCTTAGAAAACTGAGCCCCAACCACAGGTGTGGAGCCTTCAACACAAGCCGTATGGGGATACATCCCATGGCCTCAGAATAGATGGGAGGAACTGAGGCTGCACAGGCAGGAGTCAGAGAAGCCACTATGAAGCCAGACAGAGGAACCCTCCATGGGCAAGAATGCTAAGGGCCCAGGGTATTACAGTAATTCAAAGAATGTCAGCAAGTAGTAAGGACAGAGGGAGCCTTACTCCTTCTCACAGTGTGGTTAAGAAATACCGCATAGGGACAACATTTAGACACAGGTGGCAGAATTATCTAAATTAATCAACCAATGAATGGAGAAAAAGCAGATGCTGCATGTGACATGACATAAGATAGACAAGGCATATTAATAACTAATTTTTCCACTTACTATCTGACCTCCGACACAATGTTCTTAAAATAGTGGATAACAGAACAACTCAATTTGTTGGTAAAGAAAAGGAGATAATGTTGAGGGCATAGTACTTGCTTTTAATTCATTCTTTCTTTTACCCAAACCCCCAAAGCTAAGGTGGTTATATGACTAGGGGATGGTAAGTTTTCCTCTAAAGAAGTGGTTCTCAACCTGTAGGTTGTGAAACCCTTGGAGGGTCAAATGACCTTTTCACAGGGGTTGCCTAAGACCATCTAAAAACAGATATTTACATTATGATTCATAACAGTAGCAAAATTACAGTTATGAAATAATGAAATTTTATGGTTGGGGGTCAGCACAACACGAGGAACTGTATTAAAGGGTCACAGCACTAGGAAGGTTGAGAACCACTGCAAAGGGCCATACTTGCATGTTACATGGTCTTTCATTGGTCATCCTGCCACAGTGCTTAAGTAACCACAGACAACATGTGAATGAATGGACATGCTGTATTCCAATAAAGATATTGGTCAATGCTAAACTGAGTTTCACATAATTTCCATGTGCCATGAGATATTATTCTTTGAGTTTTTTCTAACCATTGAAAACCAAAAAATCCATTTTTAATATGAAGATATGAGAAATAGCCAGTAGACTGGAATTGGTCAGCAGGCTTCAGAATTGGTTTCTGACCCCAGCAAGGCTGAATTGCCCAGTACATGTGGTACTTAAAATGCAAAATTCCAAGGAATCTCAAATTCCACAATTCTCTGTGTCCTCTAAATGCAGCCACTTTATTCTCCCAGCCTTTCATTTTTGTAAAGCGGTGCCAACTGGACACCTTTGTGATGCTCAAGGATGCCCAAAGCACGGAGTGGATAGAGCTGATAGATGCTTGCTTTAGGTTATTCTGTTTAACTACATGATTAAACTAAGTTAAATGCCTGAAACACTGTCTACTAAACAGGGCTGGTTGTTTTACTATTAAAATCAATTATGGGATTCATTTCTATACTTCAAAAAATGAAGTCAACCATAGGTGAAGTCATTTGAATAGCTGAAAGGTTTAGAAAAACTCTTTAGGACATACTCATGACATCCTCTTTGCAAAGCTACTTAGCAAGCAGAGTCAAGGAAAGCAGGTAAAAATGCTGGCATTCAAGAGGACCCTCCTAGCAGGCAAAGAGGCAAAATGACTGCCAAAGGGGCCAGGGAAGCGCCATATATGTTCAACTGCTGGGAGAGAAGCAAACCTGCTCAGATGGTTTGTGGCTACCTATTTTAGGAAGCAAACCTTTTTTATTTTCAAGATGGAGATGTGTGTTCATAGCAGAGATACCAGGCCTGCAGCACTTGGGGCAATGAAAAGAACTGCTTCTTCCAAGGAAAAGGCCTGGATTCCACTAGCAAGTCTCTCACAAAATTCGTGGCTCAAGGTCCCCCCATCCCTCTCACATATGAGTGTGAAAGAAAGAATGCCCTCAAAAATAGTGTAAATAGCAATCACCCTTCTAAATTCCCAAGGAGGACAGGGTAGGGCTGTCTGAGAGAGTAACTTCTCCCCTAAGGTGAGGGTCTGGCACGACCACCCCTTGTTGCCTTCCCACTCCGAAGATAACCTGGGATTGTGTGGTTGATCAGCAAAATCAGTCTACAGAGAAGAACTACAGACAGTGTCCACCCATGTCCATGCACATCCAGGCCCAAACCCCCACCCAGGCCCAAACGCCAGATGTTCCAAAGCAATGCCTGCCTGGGATACTAAGAGGGACAAAGACAGACGATCTCCACTGTCCCCCATGTCAAACATTGATCACTGTTCAGCAACCTTCATCCAGCCACCTCGAAAGAAACCTGAATTTCAGACCATGGGCGGGGGGGGAGGTTTGATCTGCCTTCCCTCGCCTCTTTTTTTTTTTTTTTTTAATGCATTTCCTCTCCCTGTAGCATTTTTCTGGTCTAGAGATTGTAAAGGATAAATTGGGGGCATACTTTGCACCAGGGAATGCACAATTGCATTATACCAGGAAGCACTGTATCAAAATCTCACTAGAGGTCTCATTATGTACACAGAATAAAGCAAATTCTACCAAAAGATTCAGTTTAGGTGTTTGTTGCTTTTGTAGTTCTGAATTTCACAGAATTCTCAGTTGGCAGCAGGAGGACAGAGAGAAGCCTGTGCCATTCCCAAGAGCAGGTGAAAAGAGTAACTTTTTTTGTAAAGCAAAGCTCCCCCACATAGATCCTTAAATCTTTGACCTTTGACTTTATCACTGGCATGTGCATACAAATGGCACTTAATAAAGGACAGGAATAACAAATTCTTACCCCTTTCTCTTTCAGGAGAGCCTCAGTCCAACCATGACCAGTGGATGTGTTATTAGGAAAAAAAAGTTAGACCTCAGAGATGAACAATGGTAGCAGGGTTAATGAGCATGCATCTGCTTTTCTTAACAAGCCTCCCAGGAAGGGGTGGACATAAGAAATGGCATGATAGAGCTATTCATTGTGGAAGGTTCTAGAAGCCAATTCACATGTGAAAAGGAAGGGAGGACAAACAAAAAGTATTTGGAGCTCAAAGCATTTGGGTTTTCTTCAGATTCTGCTATGAATATTATAACTTTGGACAACTTACTTAACCCAATAACCTTTGGCTTTACCTACCGAACAAAGGTCATAGAAATACTTAGGACCTCAGAGCATTGGCGGGATGAGACACTGCATTCAAAAAGGTCTTTATAAACTGTGAAGCACCTGTTGCAGTACCAGACATAAATATTGTTAAATCAAATATGACATTTAAGAATGACCAAAAAAATTTAAGGAAAGATTCTATTTCAAGGGTCAGATCAGAAATAGATTTTAAGGAATCACAGCTAAAGGTGCTCTGATTTAGGTGTAAAATAACCTCTCCAAGTATGTAACAGAAAGTCTGCAACAGGGACCAGAACACAGCCAGCTATAGCACAAAAAAACCCATAGCAGCCAGCCTGAGTCCACACCAAAAGACAATGTTAGTGAAAGGAAGCCAGTGGCTAGACGCCATAGGCAATGGTCTTGACTTAGTGGTTCTCCAACAGTAATTTGGAGACTTAAAAAACAAAACACAACACATGGCAAGGACCCAGGAACTACATTAAGGCAGTGGCTGACAGAGAAGTCACTGGGGGTCAATCCAGGGACTCTGGCTACTGTGGTCTACATGTGTGAAGCTGTGATAGTGAAGCATGCCAAAGGGAGCTAGAGACAGGGTGGCTGTTTGTGTCACCCACATTACCTGATCCAGCAGACTGGAACCAAGCCTCACTGTCTTCCTGGAGTTGTTTTTCTATCAGCTGCTTTTGCCCAGTTCTGTCCTCATAGAGTGGACATCCCTAACCTTGCCTTCATGTATGGCTCTCCTTAGAACTTGCTCCAACTTAGGCATGCATCCCTGGGAGCCAATGATAACAGCAGCTAAAGAAAACTGGCCCCTGAGTTCTGGCCATTCAGAAGACACAAATACAAGAGAGCCAGGGATGTGTAGAGGAAAAAGTAGCCCATGACACACTGTGGAACAGCCCACAGCTGTTCTCCACCCCCTCATTAACTCACAAACCCCCACACTAAATACAAGATGCTTTACAACATACACAGGCACCTGTGACAAACTCTCAACCTTTAGCTCCAAACTGTCTTCCGCAGAGCAGAAGTTCCGCTCAGGCACAGACCTGGACTGTGTGGAGAAAATTCCATGTGACATACATACCTCAGAATCAGTAAAAAAGTTGTAAAGGAGGACATCATCAAATTCCAATCCTTTTGCCTCATAAACAGTTAGCACAAGTGCTAACCCCAGCTCTTCTGGAATTTTCTCCTTTGCCGTTTCATTGGCGACAAGAATCACCTAAAGTAAAATAAACCCAAACAATATGAGATTCTATAAGACAAATAAAGGAAAGTGTCATCTGTTTCCCTAGGAAATGAGTAATGGTTTTAGAGAGAAATGGCCAGGGTGGACATGGTCAGCAAGGACTGGAAAGATAGTCCCAGTCAATGGCCTTTCTCAAGCATTCACCCATCCTGGATCAAGAGCTACTGGATTCTTGTGCAATAATTCAGCTTCTGTTTCTTCTTCTTCATGACTGAAACTTCAAACTGACTTATTTCAGAACATACAACCCCAACAAGCTTACCTGGTGGGCACCAAATTCAATGGGCTGGGTTTTTCTTTTGTTCCCTCGCAGCAAAATTGCCAAGTCGCTTACACTGCAAGAGTCCAAGAGAGTTGGTTTGGGACCATCAAAAAGTCCAGAATCTCTTGGAAGGCGATCAAAGGATTCTGGGAAGTAGAACTGAAGTAAGTCCACCACTCCAGATGCAAGATTGAGGATTCCTAGGATGAAGGAGAAAGCATCTGTCAGACACTACACAGCATGGCTGAGTTTTTTTGGTTATTTGTTTGATTTTCCTTTTCACATATGAGGCAGTATACATCACTGAGCCAGGCAGAATACTTCGTTCCAAGCTTATATTTAGTTCCCACTTGGGTAACAATGTGGTCCCAGCCCATCTCACTCTGGGTGTAGTGGATGAAGGCAGAAATGTGCTGCTGTACTGAGATCGCCACTTCTGATGACAATTGGAAGATCACTGCCTAAAGAATTCAAGGAAGACAAGTCTCTACAACTACAGATACTGGAATGTCCATATGAATATGGTAAGAATATAGTAAGAAACCAAGAATCCCTGTCTCCTCATTGGTCCCCACAGCACTGAAAGCAATATTATCATGGTAACAGCATCAGTAATTGTTAGCTGAAGACAACCAAAGCCTCTATCATCCTTTTACTGCTGAAACAGTACCGTACAAAGAAAAATTATCAGAGCCAAAGAATATACTTTGCAAAAAGCTTTTTTCCACCAGGTCTCATTTCTTATCTACACTCTGAAGCAATACTGACTAAAGCCTGAGAGACAATAGTCAACCTCATGAAAATCACTCCATGGAATCCTTACAAGAACCCAATGGGGCAGATGAAATGATGGAGATATTACTAATGGATTCTATCACCTTAGAAATAACTGAACTCCTCTAAGTGATGGGATCTTAAGTTAGACTAAATACCTATCTTTCTGGGTCTCTCTAGTTCCCTTAGAAGCCATATGTCATTTGCCTAACACCAGATAGATTTGTACAATGTAATTACATGCAGAACACCATGAAATTCCATGTGTTATCACAACTATTATCAAATAGTAAGAAGAAAATGTATTATTTAATTCTTTAATTATTACAAATTTCCAATATAGAGCAATCATGAACATAATTAGTAACTGCTGTTCCTAAGAAAATCTGTTGCCAACTATGATTCCCTTTCGTTAAGATCTAGCAAGAGCCAAAGATTTGCACTAATGGGGGCCTAAAAAGGGCACAAAAGTACCATGGTGAACAATGGAATTCACTTAAATATCATCCAGGAAACTAGGTAAGTAACTTTTGCTATCACCATATATAAGGAATACAGGCCAATCATAAAAGGAAAATACACACACGCAAGCTATGCTTGGATATAACTTGGGTAAACCTTGAAATATTAAGTAACATAAACCATACAAAATAGACACATACTGTATCCTTCTACTCACATGAGACATCCATAATAGGCAACTCCATAGAAACAAAGATGAGCTGTTGCCAGGGAGTAAAAAGAAGAGAGCAATGAGGGATGGCTGCCTCAATAAGTAAGTTAGAGAAGGATCAAAGGTGACTTCTAACTTCAGCCTTGGGCCTCTATACACACATGCATGTACACCTATCTGCACACCCACACGTGTGTACCAATACACTTATGGACACACACACACACACACACACACACACACACACACACACACACACCATGCAGATACATGAAAAATGCAAAAGGAAAGAAAGTGTTCAAGTGTATATTATTTCCCAATTGGCTTGTTTGAGAGAAAAGCTGTTTTAAGGACTGATAAATTATTAACCAAATATTACTTACTCTAAGCAGGTATTTCTGAGATAGATAAAGTAGACTTGCCTTTTCTTGATGGCACTGGGCAAGTGTTAAGTACTGTTAAAATACGAAGTTCATTATTAGAGTTAATAAGTCCTTTTTGGTTTTGTTGTTGAGACAGGATCTCACTATGTAAACCAGGCTGGCCTTGAACTCAAAGATTTGCCTGCCTCTACCTGCAGAGTCCTGGAATTAAAAGTGTGCACCACCACATTCAGAATTAATAAGTTCTTTAATGTCTTATAAATAAGCAAGGAAGTTGGGAGGTAGGTCACTTTGATGCCCTAATTGACAGCTGTTGGATTCTCCCTTGCTGCCCTGGCCATCTTGAGCAAAAGAACTGTCAGTCAAACAGCCAGTGGACTTACCCCTGTGCCAGCGCCAGCCATTTGGAATTCCATGAATGCCTTGAGAAAACTATGAAATGGTGGCAGCTGACTAACCCAGCTCCTGAAGACACAGCCTCAGTCAGGACTTTTTCAGTTTCTAGGAAACTTTGCTATCACTAGGCTCAATGAACTCTAGATGGCCCTGCAACAATTTCCACCTACACCAGAGGAAGAGTAATTCCCCTAGTGACTTAGCAGAAGGGTAGCTGGGAATGGTATTAAAGAGACAACCACTGTTCACATTCAAGGTGTGCTGTGATTGGTACAAGAACCCCTGCTCTGCTGTATAAGCAGGCCGTTTGGCTAGGTAGCTGAAAGACCTCCTCCTGAGCTGCCTCGCTCCCTCAGTGTCACAATATTAGACACAATACAAGGCTTCTAGAAGTGAATGATCTTTTCTCCTCTACTTTGAGTCCACTGAACTGGTAACATGAAGAAAGAAGCAGTCAGTCAGCTGAGGCAGCAGAGTGTCATGAAGATAGCGGCAGGAGAAAGGCCATGACGGTAGAGGTGGCCGCAGCTGAGCAGTTGACACGCAGCTGGCTGATGAAGAAGCACTGAGTTCAGCAGAGCAGCCAGGACAGGGAGGTGGGATGGAGAAAACAGAACTAAGGAGAAGAGAACTAAGGCTGCAGAAGGAGAAGGTCCATTAAGGAGCCAAAGAGACACTGTAGGCCCAGGTGGCTGGAAGGCTTCCAAATAGCTGGATGGTTTCAGAGACCCCAGGCTTGAGAGTTAAACCACTGGCCACTGTCAAGAGCTGAAGAGTCCTGGTACTTAAACCCACCTGGAAGGTGCAACACCAAATGTAGCCAAGGGTAAAGAAATCCTGATTTTCAGCCTTGTTCCCTGAACAATGCTAACACCCACAAACATGCTAATGTGGAAGCGGGAAAGTGGGCCCTACCACTACTGCTGGACTGCGGAGAGAGGGATAATTGGTCTTCCCTGAGGACAAGTCCCCTACAAACAACACTGAACAGACTGAGTAGGTTTGTGTGTGTGTGTGTGTGTGTGTGTGTGTGTGTAAAACAATAATAATTAAAGAATAGGAAGCCATGAATTTGAGGAGGGAGTAGATGGGAGGCTTTGGGGGGAATATAATGAGGGGTAAAGTGATGTGCCTGTATTTTAATTTTTTTTTTAATTTCAAATAAAAAAAAGAAAAGAAATTCTGACTTCCCAGGCCTACACAAGAGCATTTGTAGAGTTAAAGGTTCTACTCCCTGGTGCCTGCACAACTTCTGTGCCAGTCAACAATGCCACCTGCTGTTGCTCCTGCCTGCCTGCTGTCACTTCCTAGGACTGTAAAATTCCAAGAGATACAAAAGCTGTTAAAGACCAGCATGTGAAGAATTGCTCCTTGTCATCAACAATCTCTACCAGGTTAGAGCAGATGCACCCTGGCCAGACGACTGGTGTCACTACAAAGGAGTGCTAGTTAGCAAAGGTTTCCAGAGCACTTTAAATGTTGCCCTGAAATGTCTGCATCACAAAAACTCCCTGGAATACATGGTCACTTAAGATTCATTTCTATCAAACCCCATTTTCAGTGATCCATTTACAGAGAAGTGGAGGCAAAATTCCTAAGTTCTCTTACTCATGAACATATTTACTAGCAAACTTCGAACCACTAGCTCTCACTTCTGATACAGACACAGCCCAAGGCCAATGCTCCAGGCCCTCCCCAGCAGATGAGCCATGGCCTGAGGTACCTGAGTGAGATCTGTAATTCTGGTACAGCTGGTGAATCCTCTTGGGCTTTCGGACAGCACACTGCTTATCTACCGTGTTTCTGCTGGCATAGTGGAACAGAGAGAGCAGATCACTGAAGCGGAAGGCCACACCCTTCATAATGCTTTGGGCAGTGTCTCCAGTGAGGAACATGGCATTGGGGTCATTGATGCATTTCATCAGCAATGCCAGCTCTGCTTGGGTGAAATCCTGAATCTCATCACCATAGAGCTCGTGGATAGACCAGGGGAGTACCCTGAGCTTTGACAGCCTCCAGGACAGGTTGTATAGGACATCTTCTTCATCAAAATATCCTTTCTGGGACCTGATCTGCTGATACAGGCAGAAGAGGTTGTAGATCTCACTCCTGTCTTCTTTGAAATTGGGGGATCGTTTCCTTCCTAACTTCTTATAGGCTTCCTCAGTCAGTCTCCCATGAGGACAACTAAGAGCCTCAAAAGAGCCCTTCAGAAATGATTTTATTTCTTTCCAAATCAGTGCCGGGTTGTAGGAACTTCTCCCTTTGATCATTTTGGGCCATATCTCATTGGTGAACACCTCAAATGTCACATATACTCGGGGATCACTTTCACCTGCATGTGTTTCTGTAGCTTTCTCCTCCTCACTATAGTTCCCATCAGCCTCAACCTCTTCATCATCCTCTTCCCAGCTGGGGATGCTAAACTCTTCCTGTGTGGACCATCCTACAATGGTTCTTTTTAAGCTTCCATCTTCATTTCTCAGAAAAAATGGTTTGGGCAGAGAAGCATCAAGCAGGAGGAGCAGCTGTTTGGAAGTGACAAACAGCGGGAAGTTCTCGTCCCTCAGGTCCTGGAGTTTGTGGACACTGGGATCCAGGGGTTTGTAGTGACTGGTGGCCTTGGTAGACTTGGTGAGCTCAATGAAATTCCTTTGCACCTCCTGACACAGAACGTGGTTCTTGGTCACAAAGATCTGATGCAGATGTTCCAGCTGGTGTGGGTGTTCTGGCACACACCCTTCTGCTATTTGGCTGTCCCCTGCTGGCTCTACTGTGGCTCCCCCAGCACAGCCTTCACTTTCTTGCTCCTCATCTATATTATCCACTGTCTCCACTTTGATGGAACCCTCCTCTTCCTCCTCATCTTCTTCTTCCCGACCTGAACCTTCTTTTCCAGGCTCTACTTCCAATCTTCTCTTTGGCAAGATCTGTTTGGACAGCAATGGGCTTCCTGCCTGCTCAGCTTTCTCCCAGTAAACGTGGAATTTCTTCCAAAGCCTGTACAAGCAACAGGTTGTTTTCCCAGTGCCACTCCGCCCAATGAGGATGATGGGCTCTAGAGGCCTAGGGTTGAGGTCAATCACAGCGTACTCAAGCTCACCCACTCTGAATGGATACTCCACCGTTGCTGTCATGTCATTGAGGATGTTTAAGGCCATGTTGGTGCTGAAGCTGTGGAACTTCATGATGTTATACTCTGTCTCCACAGCACTGGCTGGGGGAAAGTACTCAGGATCTACCTGCTCTATGCTCTTCTCAGCCTCTGTGTCTTCCACATAGCATCGGGGTATTCTCTTTTGGATTTTCATGTTAGCTGATACCTGCCCTTTGTTGATACCCTTCAGCTTTTTCCGAAGGACACAGGACAAGCCCCGGGTATAAGCACTGCAGATGGCCATGATGGAATCTGACAGCTTGCAGTGATCTAAGACAATGTCCCAGATGCGGATGATCTCTGTATAGACCCGCCCTGATTTTTCCAGAGAGCAGGTGTTCCGATCTGTACCCACAATTTTCTCAGAGTTCTCACTGCACCGAGCAGAGAAGTCAATGGCAAGCTCCCACAACATCCTGGCGCCTTTGTCCAGCTTTGCTTCAAAGAGTTGGATGTTTCCTTTTGAGTGTTTCAGCCTCTTCTGCAAGCCCTGGGTCCATTCACCATTCCCCAACTGCTGGATGGCAAGGATTATTTTCTTCTTTATAACTTTGGTCATAACCTTACTGGATAGCTTCTTTAGCATTTCTGAAGTGCACTCGATCTCCCAGGTCATGTTATCAAAGTCCTGCAGACAGGCCTCAATCTCCTGCATGGTCCAATTTTCCTGATTATCACTGGCCACTCCCAATCTGTTACCTACAGGAACAAGCTGTGAGGCCCCTGGGCCTGCCTGAGCATGCCCATCCCCAGCCTCGGAGACGACAGGGTTGTTTCTACTACAGCCAGGGCTCCCTCCACTCTGGGCTCCCTGGACTTTGTCTTTCTTTCCTTCTGTGCCAGCTGCTACCTTGAAAGAGCCTCTCTGGGGATAGTCCTCTGGTAGAGACATATCCAACTCAACCTGCTGGATCAGAACTGTGATGTCCTGTACAAGGCGGTCTCTCAGGGAACGTGTCCTGATGGCTTCAGGCTCATGCCTGGTTACCTGAACGTCAGGGAGAATCTCTGTGACTCCAGAGGAAAGGGTTTTGTCAGTGGCACCACATGGCAGAGACCTGAAGGAAGTTTGGGACTTGAGCTGAGACATATGGCCAGGGGCAGAAGACCTGGAGAGCCTCCCCAGGTGGGCAGCAGGGTCTTGCCGGTTCTTCCGGCGGCTCTCTGTCACAGCTTTGTTCCAGGCCAAAAGCAGAGCATCGTTTTTCTTAATACGGTGCCTTACGCCTTTGCCCTCTTTGTTCTTCAGGTTGAAATTGATGTCAAACTTCACCAGCAGATCTATCAGCTTCTTTGTGCGCTTCAACATGCCCTTCTGGAAAAGGAGGTGCATCAATGTGTTTCCATTGCTATCTTGAACGTTAGGATTAAGGTAATAAAATTCAGAAGGGTTGGACAAAAATAAGTCCAACAGGTGGCTGAGGAAGTTAAAGCCAATGTCAGCTGAAAGACACAAACAGAATCCTGTGAGTGCAAAGCCATTCTTCTCAGGGGACAGCAGACTGTGGGCATGAAAGCAGTGCCAGTTTGAGGCATCATATAACACTGACCTTCTCAAAAGAGGTAATACTCATTAAATGACCCAATGTTCTCAACCAAGGTAACTTACCCATGGGAAATCTGGCAATGTGGAGGCAGTTTGGTTATCACAATCAGGAAAGTATACTGGCAACCAGTAAGCAGAGGCCATGCATAAGATAGCCCCTGTCAACAAATAACTGCCAGCCCAGCTATCAGTGGTACCTCCTAAAATTACCTGATGATATTACAGCAAGATCCTTTAAGTCAGGATTCTTTAAAAATTATGAAAATATATGGAAAGTATTTGTAAGCTATATACAGCCAACTTTAGAATTTAAGCCCCACTGCCACTATAATCTGATAATTCACCATGATATACAACGATCATTTCTTCAGACCTGGTCAGGAAACAGGCCTTTTTCAGGTGGCTTTTCCCCAGATAAGAGAGCAAAGCATCATTTCTAATATCCAGCTTCTGTCTCCAGAAACAGACTGCTTAAGAAAGAGGCTCACCATTGATGTCCAGGAAGATGTGGAGCGCTGCATGCAAAGGAGTGTCACCTTCCATGAGAGAAACACTACGGGGGTCTGCACCCTTGGTCAAGAGAATAAAAGCCAAGTCGAAGTCCTCATGTCTCAGGCACATGAGGAGTGGCCTGTCCTGACTCTCTTGGAGACCCTCAGGCAGTGCTGGGAGGGGAGGAGAATGAGAGAAAGAGGCAGAAAAGAGAGCATCATGACCCTGGAAGGAGGCAGAACCTGGCTCAATAAGAGGGGGAAGTTGCTGATCTGACTTCCAAGACATTCCCCCACCACACACACCCTTTCTGAGCAGTAAGGCTTCCTGGGCACTCAAGAGAAAACCCTGCTCATTCAAGGGTGCTGTTCTCTGGCCATACCCCTCCCATCTCTCATGTCCCTCCTTTAGTCTTACCACAGTTCCTATCATAGATTGAGGACAAGGCACTGGAACAATAGAAACCTTAATGCTTTCTAACAGCATCTGCTTGATAGTCAGGAGTCAGGACCTGAGTATGCTTCCTAACATTTTGCTTCTCCCCTCCCTGACACGCCTCCACTCCACTCACCACCTCACCTTCTTTTGAGCTCAGTCCACACTCCCTTTGCACTGCAGCCTCCATAACCTCCACCCGGAGGCAGCCCATCCCTGTAAATCTGCAGCCCTGCCGTACTAACACCTGATGCTGGAGAGGCTCTGTGAGTGTTGGCTGAATCAAAGAATAAAACAGGAATTCTGTCACAGCAGTACTTTCTGAGATAGCAGCACACACAAGGAAGAGGCCTGAAGAAATAACTTGTAAACGGCATTCCATCTCCCTGTGAGTGGAGCCAATACCTAGAGGCTCTGTGCTGTGTGCAGCACTGTGAAAGATGAGGATCAATGTGTTACTACTCTTTATGAAGGGTTACAACTCAGAAGGCAAAACCACACAGCCAAGGTACTCTTCAAGAGCCTGCACATACAAGTTCATTTAATGTGCAAAGCAACTCTAAGAAATACAGACTGTTGTTATTCCCATTTTATAAACAGATAAGGGCCTGACAGCCTGCTCAAGGCCACACATCTAGCAGGGCAAGAATAGTGATGTAGGGAATTTGAGGAGGAAGAGGCTGGTATTTCTGAATTATTTTTTTTTAATTAAATCCAATCTAGCACAATGTCCTGCACATTCTAGACACACAGCCAACCACTGTTCTTACTGGAGCATCCAATGTTTCCGCCCATGAACTACTTGTCTGTTTCTCTATAAACAAGCACCATAAAATCCCAGTCTACTGATTAGAAAAGAATGCCACAAGAGTGGACAAAGGGCCACATGATATGCAAGGCAGAAAATGTTTAGCCAAAAGCCAGGTGGAATTGACCACTGTGACTAAGCCAAAGCCAAGGACCCCCCACATACATGGTGCTTCCCACATAAGAGAAAAATAGGAAAGGACTAACAGGCATTCAGAAGAACGAAGCATTCATTCCTCAAGGCCACTCACTTAGGGGTTAAATGTTCTTTAACCCCTCACTGTTTCCAACAAGGAGATACTGGGAGAAGAGGATGCAAATGTGCTCGTTTCTCCACAGGAAGGGACAGATAGGCTATAGTTGAGACGCTGTCCAGACAACTCACAGAGCCTCTGGCCCATTATGCCCAGGCACACTCACCTCCATTGTCAATCAGGCGGCTCAGAAGCTGGGTCTTCCTCTGGTCCCAGGAGCTGAGATGGGGAATGACAGTACAGATGTCCAGGTCTGAGAGGTCACAGTCTTTCATGAGGCAGTTTCTGAGATGTGACTGCCCACTGACTTTGCGGGTGAGCAGCAGAAGTACTTCAGGCCACTTTTGTCTCTCCAGTAAGAATTTGATGAAGGTGTTGGCACAATCTCGGTTAACGTCACAAACCAGGCCAGCAGGAATTTCTTTCAAAAATAAGAATAAACTATATTCCAAAATTGTTCATATGATTTCTCTTCCTCACCCAACTAAAACCCAACATACACACATAATTAAAATGGTTTATAAATCAACTTTTAAGCACTGTGACCAAGATTGAAAATGCCCAGTGGAAAAGATAGAGCCAAGCCCAGAGTCCAGAGTTAAGATGTGTTTGAAGACAGAATGTTTGGTTCGGGGCAAATACTTGAGTTAGGAAAGGTCTGCCTTCACTTTTTCATAACATTGGGAGGATACTCTACTCAGAAATACTGAATTACAGGGAAATATGAAAGAAGAGCTGAAAAATCCAAAAGGTGTTAGAGATGAGCCAGAGGACGTATTAGTCTTTAGTTTCTAACTGTGTCATGGTACATAAGTATTGGGCCCTACAAGGCCCCAGCGTGAGGCCCAGTGTAACTTCCTGAGCCTAGCTCGAGTTTGGCGACCTGTCCTGGGACATGACTTCCGCATACAAGTGACTAGACCTAAAATCGGCCTCTACCTAGTAACTACTGAGATGGCATCATCTCATTGGCCCACTATCCTCACTCAATCTCAGCAGTCACTATGTAAGTTCACTCCTGATACAATAAAGCAAGTTCCTGCTTCGACAAGACTCCTGGCCCAGTGTGTTTCTCTCTGGTGGAATGGGGAGGTCTGAGTCGTTCAGACACTCATCATCCCGCTCAGCCCCAGGGAGAGACCAGCTGGGTGGGTCCTGCCTCCACCCTACCTGTCGGTCAGACCAACACATAAGTATTTCTATCTGATCTCTGATATCTAGAGATAAACCAAGGATATCCCCTTTCATGATGTTGATGAGTCTTAAGATTAGAAAAAAAATTTTAAATAGGTCCCTCAGTAAGGAGACTGCTGAATTTACTGTGTAAATTTACTGTATAGATGGTCCTAGGAAGTTGGTTCAGTAGGGAAAGGCATTTGATGCCAGACTTTATGATGTGAGTTTGATCTCCAGAACCCACATGGTAGAAGGAAGGACTCCCACAAGTTGTCCTCTGACCTCCACATGCAAACCCCAACCAATGAAGAAATATGATTTTAAAATTACCAAAAATAAGGAATTCTGATTCATTTTCATTCATTCCTTCTTTTCCTTCTCCTGTCTTTCCCTTCCTTCCTCCCTCAACCCCCCCTTCTTTTGTGGGTCTGGGGGTGGAACCCAGAGCATTGTACATATAGGTGGGCACTACCACTGAGCTATATTCCTGACCATGTTTTTTAAAAAATTGAGGAGAGGAGGGAGGGGAAACTGTGCCTGGGATGTTTTACATATATATATTGAGATAGGGTCTCACTGAGTTATATAAGCTATCTTTGAATATACTATGTAGCCCAGACAGGCCTTGAACTCAAATCCCCCTGCCTCAGACTCCTAAGCAGCTGGTATTGATTACAGGTATGTGCCACTGCTCTTGGCTAAATTTGAATTTCAAGTGAACAAACAATTTTTTTAGTAGAGCTCATGTAATACTGGGGATATATTTACACTGAAAAATTGTTTATCTGAAATTCAAATTTACTGGGCTTTCTGCACTTGGTCTGACAATCCTATCACTGAAAAAGTAGGATAAGGATAAACTACTCCAAAAAAGGTTCCCATGATTCCTCTTTCTCCAACTAGAGCAGATGGGAGAAATCAAAGATTAACCAAGTAAAAGAAATTTGATTTGCTCTTACTGGCTTTTGCTTCCCATCTTTTTCTAGATCTTTGAAATGAATATTCATTCTAGTACAAGAGAAATTAAATATAGGCTAGTCTGTCATCTTACTTTAACAAGGGTCAGAACAAAGTTTAAAGGCAAACAGATTTCTGCAGTTCTGACCTTCAGAAGCTGCTCACGTCCTCCGGTAGCAGTACGCTCCGGGCCGAGAGCGGAGGGGTTAGGTCTCAGCTAAGCAAGACTATCCCCCGTCACAGGTTCAGCTGCTGTGATCAAAAGTGGGGGTATTCAAGTGTTGTGAGAGAGAGATGAGTCCACAAATCCAAACATGCTGGACAAGTCAGAGGTTAGAGACCTGGAATAATCCCACTGAAAGATGAAAGCTGGCCAAAGGACAGACTGAGCTGAAGATGAAAGACATGGGTCCAGGTGACAATGAAGCCAATTGTGGGATTTCTAACATATAAGTCAAAAAATATTTTAAAAAACAATTTAAGCCAATTTGGGGGGATGAGCACAGGAACATACACTCCTCAGCAAAGCCAGGAGGCCTGAGGCCACATACCATACAACACAGAGCCTTTGGGAAGATTTTTGCCAGACTTCAGCAATTGAATTTTTACTTTCACAACCTTGAGTAAGTTTACATGAGGGCAGTTCAGGTGTCATGAATTCCAAGCTCAAAGGCTTTCTAAATGCAATTTGCCCAAAATGTCTGCATCTAATCTCAAAGGAGGTGGTCCCATCCTAAAGTCTGGGGTGTGCCTTTTATCCTTGACCCATTATTATATAAAACTAGGCTGACCTTTTATATAATCCAATTTACCTAATCTCACTCTAACAGCTATTGGGTATGAGCATTTTAGTAAAGGATGATGAACTGTTTACTATACATTGTGCAGTTGGCTCTTAGCTGAGGAAAAAAAAGAAGCAGGATAACAGCACCAGAGACAACTGATCAGTCCAAGTCACATATCTGGCAAATGGTGGAGCCAAGATTCCAGGGCTCAGCTTCAGCCGTAACCACTGTGATATGCTACATACCCTGAAAACCATTTGGGTTTCTCCAGGCATCCTTTCTTGAATTCTCTGTAAAACTGACACATCCCCTTACAAAGCCAGTCTTTCTAGTACTGGGGATTGAACTCAAGGTCCTGTACTTGTTAGGGAAGCATCCTACCACTGAGCTACATCTCTAGCCCCCTCCCCCGCCCCAACATTTTTTTGAGTTTTTGTTTTTGTTTTTGTTTTTGTTTTTGTCTCACTGTGTATCCCTGGCTGGTCTGTAACTCACCATGTAGACCAGGCTGGCTTCAAACTCACAGAGATCTGCCTGCCTTTGCCTCCTGAATGCTAGGGATAACGGCATGTGCCACCCCCAGCCCTCAATTTTTAAAATGCTAAACTTTAGCTACTTAAGAGCTAAAATCTTCCATAATTATCTAAGGTGGATCATCGAAAGTTCTTTTAGGATAGTTTCCTGATTTTCTCAGAAAGAAAATAAATAAAACAGCATTCAATTCTATAATAGCCTACACATTCACCTCAGCCAGTATCTACAGAAGAGAGAAATGACTATGGCTATGAAAGAAAATGGCTCCCAAAGGGAGCAGCCCTAATGAGAGGTGTGGCTCTGTTAGAGTAGATATGGCCTTGTTGGAGGAAGTGTGTCACTGTGGAGCTCTGAGGGCTCATGTATGCTTAAGCCAGGCCCACTGTCTCAGACCACTTCCCCATTGCCTGCAAATCCAAGATGTAGGACACTCAGCTACTTCACCATGTCTGTCTGCCACCATATCACAGCATGATGATAATGGACTAAACCTCAGAAATATAAGTCACCCCAATTAAATGTTTTTTCCTTTATAAGAGCTGCTGTAGTCATGGTGTCTCTTCACGGCAATAGAAACTCTAACCAAGACAGGCATATAAAAAATTATTACAGCACCAGCTTTTATTGCCAGCACTTACAAAAACCTGAAGGAACATTAGCAAAACAGCCTCCATACACCCCAAGTCAAAATAAAGGCACTCCAACGTCAGGGACACAGAGAACCATAAAAGAGTTCTGAGGAGGTCCAGGAAGAGTCACAACATTATTTGATATGCCTTCTAAAGTCAAACACCAGAAATATAGCTACACCAATGTTTGTGGTAAATACCCATAAACGTATAATCCAAGAACCTGAGCTGTGAAGTCGCAGGAGGAGCCACCACCTCACATACTACAGGGAGGACATGGCAACCACTTGTCACTGAGACAGAAACTATGCATAGTGGTACAGAGACTGACTTGGACTCCTGGACTTTGCCTCTTCCCTGCATCGTAAAAGACCTAGGACTACACTGAAATCACAGGAAAGAAGGGAAGAACGGCCTTTGTAAGAGGAGACTTCATTCCTACCGGGCTGATGGGAGCTTGTACTGTCCCCCTGTACCACACGTTTAAATGTCTTCCTGAAAGATCATTCTTCCCCCAAGAAAATTAGTTTAGCATAAAAGTCACATGAAAATGAACAGGAACAAAGAGATAATGCTGTATAATAAACATATGACTGCATGACACAAACTAGTTAAGAAGACAGTTGCAAACTGGAAAACCTCCAGCACTGGGTGAGGGTTCATAAAATGTTATAAAACAACACAAAATGCTTAGAAGCAGCATTCTAAATAGTGTCCCTGGATGAAGACTTCAGGTGCTTTTTTATTATCTAAGTTTTCTGTTCCTTTTTTCAAAATGTCAACAAGCATAATAAGAGACAAAAGAAACATCAGAAAACAAAATTGCTTGTGTCCCATAATCACAGAGTTTTTTTTTAAAAAAGATGACTATTAACTGAAACATAGCAAGACAGAATAAAAATATTCCAAAGTATAATTAACAATAGATTGTCATTGTTACACAAAACTCCAATTTTATAAAATATTTGAAGTCAAAATTATAGGAAGCTTCTGAAGTTGCAACAGAGCTCAGAAGTCATCAAAAATAGAAATAAATAATTTCAAAAAGAGACTTCTGTTTTACCCAAATACTATCACTCAAGGTATAAAAGATAAATCTAGTAAGTTTTATTACATATAATTCAATCATCAAGCTAACATATCAATTCCATTTTATAAAAGAAATATAAAAATACATAACTATGCTTAAAATAAAAGATTAAGGGCTGGAGAGATGGCTCAGCGGTTAAGAGCACTGGCTGCTCTTCCAGGGGTCCTGAGTTCAATTCCCAGCAACCACATGGTGGCTCATAACCATCTGTAATGAGATCTGATGCCCTCTTCTGGCCTGCAGGCAAACACAGAACACTGTATACATAATAAAAAAATAAATCTTAAAAAAAAAAAAAGATTAAATGATCAATTCACAGATATTTTAAGTCTTCCTAGTAGGTAAATCTGTAGAAAATTAGTATTTTCTTTCCTATATTTCATGCATTTTCTTTAAAATACTGTCTCACAAAAAGGAAGAAAATATAACTGACATCCTAGGTCAACGCCCCAGCCTGAACTACTGAAAAGAAGAAACCTCCCTCCCAGTGTTGACAGAGCTTAGCAGAAAACATCCAGCTCTTCCAGAGCCTGGATCCAAGCTCACTAGGCAAAGCCTCAGGAGGCAGGGAGGAGAACACAGGCAGCAGCAGACAAAGGCTCCATCTTACTCCTGGTCCTAAGAAAAGGCCTAGCAACAGCAACCAAAGCAAGTGGACATGGTGCCATCTGGTGGTGGCCACCAAGAGCTGTCAAAGACAATTTTATAATCTTGACTGACCAAGATTAAAGCTATATTGCTCAAAATGGTGACTGGTGAGAAATGCAGAATCTAGGGTCCCCTCTGAACCTTCCAAATCACAATCTGTATGCACACATTGAGAAATCGCTGGTCTTGAGAACAATATTTGGCAAATCATTTGTTTCTCATTTGATGCCAAAGGCTGCCCTATCCAACAAGATTAGTATCACTACCAGTAAATGGGGTACACGACTTTTGGAAAGAGTAAATGGAGAAAGTACCTTTAATCCTATTCTGTAAGCTTGTTCATTCATCCAGGTGGGAAAGAAAAAATTTGTCCCAACAGTGCTGAGCTCAGAACCACATGTGTAAAAACCAAAACTCATCAGATCAGAGTGATCAAGATGAAGATACTAGCAACCTAGGGGTGGATCCTCCACAAATTAGGACTTTTATTTGTCCTTGCAAATAATAAGAATGAGGAGGTAGGGCCTACACAACTAAAGTTAGATTCATCTTTCATGTCTGTGCCCCAACACTCTCTTCCTTTGGTTCTTCCATCTTCTCAACTTCTGCTTGAACAGAAAGAGGAAGGGCTTTGAGAGGAAAGGCTAAAATCTGAAAGTAGCCAGATACAGTGACCCGTAACTTACATAAAATCTAACTAAATCAAAGTAAATTCTCAGTTCTCAGATACATTAATAGCCATATGTGACTAGTAGCTGTTACATCAGACTAAAGGGACGCAGAACACTTCCATCTCCTCAGATGGTACATACATTGCATGGAGCTGATCTAGAAAAATATCCCACTATCACTTTAGTTTTTAAAATTGTACATCAGGAAAAATCTTAAAAACAAAATAACTGTATACAACTCCATGCAGTTATATACATTCAAAGGGACCATGTGATACATGATCCCACTCAGAATTACATTCAAGGATAGCCTTTTAGGCTCTATCTAGGAACACTTTGATAATATAGAATTCAACTTACAGTCCCTTCCTGCCACTGACTTCCTTTTCTTGTTCCATTGTATCCTGTTGTTGTCGTTGTTGTTGTTGTTGTTGTTCACTTTTAATTCTGCATTTCACAATTGTCTTTCACTATTCCTTCAGCATAGCAAGGAATATTTTCATGATCAATGTTCTGAAACATCTCTGCATGATCAATATCTGCCAATGTAAGCTGGAGCCAGTGAGAACTGGAGCCAATGAGAGCTGGGGCCAGTGAGAGCTGGGGCCAGTGAGAGCTGGGGCTTTGGACTGAACTGTAACCACTGTCAACTAGACTACCTGGGAAGCGAACAAGCAATCCTGGAACACTGCACATTCGTTCCTCTTGTGTGTGCTTTTTCTGCCAGCAAGTACAACTTAACTCTGATGCGCCCAATGGAGACCAGCATAGAGTCCACTGAGCTTCTTCTCTTGGTTCGAAAACCAGACTACTTAGTTAATGTCAAGGAAGAGGAGGAGGAAGGCTGTCTCAAGGTTAGGCTGTGGCTCGGACGTGGAGCACCTGCTTAGCAAGGACAAGTCCCTGGCTTCCAACTCCAGCATCACAATAAGTTAATTAATTAAAGCCTGTGTCAGATGAGATGTCTTTAGGGTTAGAGGATATTAAAAGGCTCCATTAGATGGGCTGGAGAGATGGCTCAGCGGTTAAGAGCACTGGCTGTTCTTCCAAAGGTCCCGAATTCAATTCCCAGCAACCACATGGTGGCTCACAACCATCTATAATGAGATCTGATGCCCTCTTCTAGCCTGCAGGCAAAACATGCAGGCAGAATACTGTATACATAATAAATAAAAGGCTCCATTAAAAAATATTCAAGCTATTCTAAGAATAAAGGTGAGAATTAATAATAATTTTGTAAACATGTCAGCCACTTCCTACCAATTAACTAAAGTTCCTGAGTTTTTTGTTGTTGTTGTTGTTGTTATCTTAAACCTTCTAAATTCATAGGCAAAGTAACCTCTTTGGTTACTTTAGATTTCTAAAATTGTGAAGGCCCTTCTGAAACTGGGATTATATAAACAAGTTATCAGAAAGCGCATCACAATGGCTGGCTAATTACACTACTCTATGGTGGGAAATCTTCATTTCTTATAAAAGATGAATACATTTAAAAACAAAACCTGGTATACCACAGTCTGAAGTCTGAACATCCATGGGGCAGGGGAGAGTTGAGACTCCACAAACAAGCTTCCCTCCTCTCATTATCATGGCCTCATGGAAACAACAGAAGAGAGTTTAGATTAATAAAAATGAAAAGAGTGTAAAGATGCTAGAGGGTGTTAAATGAAAATCAGCTTCAGTCTCTCCAACATAAGACATTCGTCTTACAGGCGCTGAAAAGCTGGCTCAGGAGTTAAGAACACTTATTGTTCTTCAGGAGGACAAAGGTTTGAGTCCCAGCACCACCAACAGGTCAGCTCACAGCCACCTGTAACTCCAGTTCAAGGGGATCTGACACCCTCTTCTAGACTCTGGGGACACTACACATATAAGGTGCACTTACACACATGTAGGCAAAACACTCAGAGCCATAAAACAAAAATAATAAAAATTCTTTTAAAATATCCTGCTGGGTGGTGGTGGTGGTGCACATCTTTAATCCCAGCATTCAGGAGGCAGTGGCAGGTGGATTTCTGTGAGTTCAAGGCCAGCCTGGTCTACAGATCGAGTTCCAGGACAGCCAGGGCTACACACAGAAATCCTTTCTCAAAAACCAAAACAACAACATCTTACCAAACCCTGGCAATTCCAATAATCCTGAGATGACATCAGACTCTCTCCCACCCCCAGCAACCCCCTCCCAACAGCTGCCTTCATTTACCCATTCAAGGGAGTGAGTCTTTCTGAGGGACTGGAATAGCTGCAGGATACAAACACTAGCCATTTCATATGCATTATCAATCTCACCTTTCATTTACAAATATCAACGACAGAAAAATCAGGAGCTAGTTACAGGAAAGCAACGGTGCCAAAGAGAAGCAGGGAAGGGGGTCAGCAAAGCCTTGGGAGTAACAGAATACTTGGGTGGGGAGAGCATTCTTCAAATGTATGGAGCCACAGTGACATTCTTAATGCAACCCGAGAAGACGAGGCAAATGGAAACTGTGAGCACTGCAAGAAGAACAGGCTGGAGAGGGCTGAGCGGTTGAGAGCACTGGCTGCTCTGCTGGAGGACCCAGGTTTGATCCCCAGCACCACATGGCACTCACAACTGTCTGTAATCCAGTTTCAGGGGATCCGACACCCTCTTCTGGCCTTTGAGGGCAGCAGGCACACCATGGCGCAATGACATCCATGCATGCAAAACACTCATACACATAAAATAAAAGGTTTTATGAAAAAATAAAACAAGAAAGAGTTCTTAGAAATTAAAACCATGGTTTTCCAAATTTTAAAATGTAGCAGTAAACAATGGGAATTACACAAGGAAAAGCTGAAGATCAAATTAAGTATATATGTGAGGGAAAAGTAGAGAGATACAAACCCAAGATATTTCCCCAATGACTTATTAGTAGTAGAAAATATTGGAGGGGAATAAAATGATAGGAGATATTTTCCCTTAGCTAAGAAAACACAGATTAAAAGGAACCAGCAAGTTCCACAAAAGAATAAGTAAAGAGCTCCATCCTGATATATCCAAGGGAAATTTCAGAACTTAAGGCCAAGAATATTCTAGAAAAAGAAATGAAATGACTAACATCAGACTTCTGATCAGTGGCAATAGGGGTTAAAAGGAAATTAAATTTTTTTCAAGTTGTCACACAATTTTATATAATATTGTATAAACCTAAAGAAACTATAGATTCACAAATATACCAGAAAAGGCTGCCACTAAATGATGGCAGGTTACTGATGGTGAAACACAGCCTAATGACAAAAGTGCTAACAAGAGGGGACAGGAGAAAGGCAAACTGCTGTTAATAAACAGAACAACTATATCCAAATTATCAAGCAATGTGATGAATATATGGAGTTTCAAAAATTCCATAATTTTACCATACACGCCTCCTCAATGAAAAACTTAACTTGAGTAGGTATTCTTGCAAATCTAGAAAGAAATCTATAGGTAACAGAAAGTATAGAAGTCATAGATGAGTTCAGGAGGTATTAAACAGCACTGTTAAAGAGGGTCACACTGAAGGAGCAACCGTTTCAAGACAGCTGGTGATTCATTTCTACGGGCCCAGCCATGCCGCTTATGCAGGAAGAGTAATATTTTACACACTCACACTACCATGAAAATGCCACCTACTGGTTTCCAATTTTAGAATCAACCCACAGATGAAGCAGAGAAAACTTAAGAGTTCAGGACAGAAGGTAAGTGGTACAAATTGCACCAGCACACTAGCCCGGCAGTAGAAGTAGAACAACCCTCCATTCTGTCTTACACAGCAGTCTCTCCAAACCAACAGTCCAGAAATAGAGGTGCAAGTGTGTTCTGAATTGTCGGCAGTGACCGTTTCTGAGAAGTAGGCTTAATTTTGGTTGTCTCCTATTCTATATGTTTTTTCTCCCTTGTTCCATATGAATACTTTGTGTGGGGGGGAGGGGGGAGTGTCACCCATACTCTTGAAATGTAGACCTGAAAATGTTCCAAGGACATTGTAGATGCTCTCTAAGAGTTATCTCATTCTGTTTTTACAAACACATTTTCTGAACATTGGAGGGGAAAAGTCTCACTTCCACCTACATATGAAGAAAAAATAAATCAATTTGCGTCTACTATGACAGAACCAGTTCCCCAACACCTCCCCACAAAAAGTAAACTCACTGGTGCTGTACCTGACAGGCCCTTAGAACTCAAAGCCAGCTTTTCCAGGTGACTGTTGATTTTCTCAATAGCTCTGAAGTTCTTGTTCCTCTTCAGAACATCCACAGCAGACCGAGAGTGTTGATCTAGCAGAGTAGGGTCTGCTCCAAAGCTCAGTAGCATCTGCACATCTTCTGTTTGTCCTGGGGCAGGCCAAAATGAGAAGAGGGGAGGCTCATGGTTCCTTCCGTAAGGAGATGTCCCCATGAGTGCTCAAGGGATTGGGGGATCCTCTTGTTTAAGGAGCCTAAACTGACAGCCTTAAGCAGTCCACCCAACTGCCCCAAAGCAAGGATCCTGGTGTGGAGTGGGAAGGACAATAGCTTTTAAGAGGTTCAGAAGTGCACTCCTCTCTACCTTTCTCCCCTCTCCTTGGCAACAAGCAAAGAGAGGGGAAATCTGGTTACTAGGCAACAGTTACAGCTGTAAGGATAAGAGCAAGCTGTGACTTCAGATTTCTTTATCCCCCAGAGAAGAAGCAGAATTTAAATAAATTATTTGTATAATATATATTAATATAATTATATATTACATTATTTATTATATGTAACATTATATGTAATAAATTATATATATATATAATACACATACACACACACACACACACACACACACACACACACACACACACACACACAAGCCTGTCTGGTGACAGAAGAAAGAAGTAGCAATTTCTTTGGCATCAGGGCTTTTTGTTGTTGTCATTGTTACCACTCTCTAGACCCCACCTTCCAGGTATAGCTCCACTTGAGCTCTGATGGACCTATCTGACACGCATCAAGGTGTCTCAGTGATCACAGGTTTAATTATTTTCAGATTGAAACAGGTATGTCCCTGGGGTGCACAGGACTTAGGCAGGTACAGAGAATTAAATCAATGCTAACTTTCAATTCCCCTGTGTAATATTTACTAAAGCTTACTGTCTGACAAGCATCTCTATGCCAAGTGTCAGGCTGCTCGCTGTGCTGTCTTCTCCCACCTCTGTACTCACAGCTGCTTCTCTCACTATACAAAAACTAAAAACTTATACTTCCTACCCACTGAGATCTTACTGTGGTAGGCACAATACTAAGCCCTAAAATTCCAGACCCATGGTGTATGTACACCCAATCATATATTAATCTAGGTACGCAGAAATGAAACTCTGCAAATCCAAAATCAGCTAATCTTATGACAGATTATCCAGTTGGGCATGACCTAGTTATGAGAGTCAGATGCCAAAGTTCTGGAGAACAGAGAGGAAAACCAATCATCAAAGATTTAAGGATGAGAGGGCCTTGATGCACAGGAACTACTCCCCAGCTGGTTTTGAAGGTAGAGGATGCCACAGAGTGACTGCGGGTGGTCTATAGAGCAACTTCAGGCAGACATTCAAAAAAGAAAACTGAGACCTTAGCCCAGCATCTTAGATTCTGCCCACCAACTATCCTGAACACAGACCTGTAATTCCAGATGAGAACACAGCCAAAGCCAACATCTTGAATTCAGCCTTTCTGGAAAATCAGCAAAAGACCCAGTTGTATCAGGCCAGACTATGGGCCCACAGAACTGTGAGCATCAAACAAAGGGAGGGAATGGCATTGCAAGCCACCACACTGTTGGTATGTTGTTACATGGCACAGGAAACTAAAGCAATTATAAACAAAGGAGGTACAATCTTCCCATCTGCAGGGTAGCAAATGGTCAATGAAAACTAACTGGTGCTTGTTTTCAATGGCATTGCATGAGCCGGCAAGATGATTCAGCAGGTAAAGGCACTTGCCACTAAGGCTAACAACCTTAGTTCAACTCCTAGAACCCATATGGTGGAAGAAAGAGCATCAATTCCCAAAAGCTGTCTTCTACTTACACACATGCACACTCACACACACACAATAGTGTTTTTTTTAAAGAAAGAAATCCCTGTTTCCAATGTTGCTTGCCATCAGAAGATCACAGCTCAGCCTCGAACACCAAATCTGCTCCAGATGACAACACCACCATGCATAAATGCCAACATTCCTGTCACCTTCATTCCACTGACACTAAGACTTCGTTGCCATTGTAGAAAAAAAAAAATGTTCTGTGTTTGAGGCAGGATCTCACTATATAGAGCAGACTGGCCTCAAACCAAAGAGATCCACCTGCCTCTGTCTCTCCAGTGCTACGATTAAATGTATGTGCCACCACACATGATGAAAAAAAAAAAAGAATGTTTTCTTATATAACCAAGAGAAAACAAATAATGATGGGTCTGAGAGTTTGGGGAAAGTGAGTCATCAAAGAGCTCCATGGGAGTGCACAGCTTTCCTCCTTCAGAGTCTAACAAGGCTTTCCATGTCACAATAACCAGCCTCTCTTCAGCTGCGCCAGTCTCTCTTACATGCGGCCTGTACAGCACCGTGTGCATGACAGGATGGAAGTCTCATGTTAGGTTCTAAGGACCATAAAGACCATGTCGGTTGCCTGGTTCACATTCTATCTCTGGCATAAAACAAAGCACTTTGTAGCATATAGTAAGGGAGTATGGGGCGAGGTGTGGGGTGTGGGGTGTGGCCAGAAGCCTATGTTCTTGCATCATTTAACCTCACAGAAGCCACCTGAAAGAGCACAGGAGCCCAGTGATTCTCCTCTCACCCATCTCCTTCATGCTTACAGCCTGTTTTCTCAATCATATTTAATTCAAGGGAAAGTTTGGTCCTCTGAGCCTTCCATGTGTGGGTTTTCTAATGTCTGCAGTCACTGGACCCACAACACACCTTCCAGCATAGTATCTCTACTCACGCTTGATGGAGTATCCTGGGAAGTGGGCAGCAGCAACATGCAGGACAGTGCAGCCCGCATCGTCTGTATAGTTGATGAGGCCTTTCCACTCAGGCTTATGCTCCATTATCCACCTGAAAAGCTGACTTTCCTCTGGACAGAGATAAGTTGCAAATATTATTTTCTACATAAAATCAACAAAGCAAATCAACTGTATGTCCCCTAAGGGATCAAAATGGGAACTCTAGCACACACTTTGACTCTCCAACAAAAGGTGTGAGGAGAGGCAGGAATTTCATGATAATCTCAGGTCAGGTCCTCTAGAAGGCTGACAGGGATTCTTACCCATTTAACTTACTGGGGGGTGGGGGAGAAACTCAGGAGAAAAGCAATGAACCAAGCAGGGTAGGGCAGGGGAAGGAGCTAAACAAGGATGTGGCCTAAGCTACATCTGGTTCCCCTATTGTAAAGAGGAGACGGGACAGGGTCTTGACCTTCAGGACACAGGCAAATTTCTAATCTTCACAAGTCTCCTCATTTGAAAATGGGGTCCAGGATTAGACTGCTTTTAGTCGGGCTTTACTTTTACATGTTTGTCTATCAATCCCTGTATAAGAGGAAGAATTACATCATGTACAAAATCCTGAGTGTATAAAATGGATAATGATGGAACACAAATAAAAGATGGAAGAATAAAGCCTGGCTACCACACCCCCTCCAGGAAGATGACACAGACTAGAAGAGCAAACAGAGCTCTCTTGCCTCCTTCTGGTCCAGGAAGATGTCAAACTTACCCCGTTCAGAAAACACAATTTTCTATCTGAAGTGTTGGTACAAGTGTATGTGTATAATGACAGACTCAAATACTTAATTTTGTAAAACAAATGATAAAGCTTTAAAGAGTCTATTTCATGAAGATGGAAGGTCTGTTAGGTCTAGTGGTACATGCCTGTAGTCCCAGCTACTCTGGAAACCAAGAGAAGAGGAACACAAATCTAAGGCCTGCCTGCGTTACACAGTGAATTCAAAGCCAGAGAGTAACTAGCAAAACAGAGTCTCAAAATTAAATGGGTGTGAGAGTGAGAGTAGCTTAGTGGCAGACAGCTTGCCCAGCATGTGTAAAGGTCCTTCTTTCTATCCTAAAAGAGGGGAGAGGGGGAAGAAAAGAACGAGAGAGAGAGAGAGAGAGAGAGAGAGAGAGAGAGAGAGAACAACTGTATCAGTATTAGTCCATGTTCCTCTCAAGGATCCTCTAGCTACAGTCCCAAAACACAGTTGTAGAGCCTCTGGGCTACACAGAAAAACATGCTGAGGGACAGAACCATACAAGCTACCTCTGTTTTTACAGTTAGCTGTTCCAATCCCTATCTACCCCTCTGTCTAGACTCTAAAAACACAAGATCTTTGCAAGCTGGATCCCTGATAACTACTAGATGCCAGGAGAGGTAAAGATGCTTTGTCCTTGCTGAAAACTAGAATTGTTTGGACAGTCTGCTCTCAAGCGGCTCAACTCTGGGCAGAGCCCCCAGGTTCTGAGCTGTCAAGCAGCTAGGCAGGTGTGTGAAGGAGAGAACACTCACTTGCTTGGATGCAGAGCCGCATGAGGGCATGGAGAGGGTAGGGTCCTATGGTTTCAACATTTGCACCAATGGAGATGAGCCACTGAACCAACTTGGGCACTTGTTCCATTTTTTCATAAAGCCCAATGAAGACATACTTCTGGAAAGAAACAACACACACAAGCAGAGTCATAGAAGTTACTACATCAATACAAAACTTAAGCTCCCCCAACCACACATTTTTGAATCAGTAAAACATGAATGAACTATTCTCAGCCTGAGAGCTGCATAAATAACACATCTACAATGAAGCAGGTACTGGGAAAGTCCTAAACACAAGTGACATGGCCTCCTATAAAGGCACATTTCCAGAATCACTCCCCTTACCTCAAAGAGGCTTTTCAGTGACAGCTCAGAGACATAGATATCGCGTGGCAGTCGTTCTTTCTTTGATGACAACAGTAGAAATGACTGCTTGTAAGGAAGAACAAGAAAACGTTGGCATAGTAATCTTCTCCACAGCTTATTAGAGCAGAAAGGTTATTGTATGGCCCAACAACAACAACAACAACAAAAAACAAGTTTCATCTACTTTTTAAGCTACCTGCAAAGTTTGTCAGCCTGAGCCATGATGACCAAAGCCTCTCTGTCTAGCCACCTGCCTGGCTGACTGTAGGCAAAGCTCTTTCCACAGTCCCTCACAACCTGCTAAAGACAAGACTCTCTAATATCAAGCATCTTGGCAGGGGATGAGGGCAGTCTGATGTCACACAAACCTAAAATTCCAGGCTCTGTAAGATCATGCCTAGAGATACGGCCCTCATACACATCCCTGCCAATGGACTAGGAGCATAGAAACTGAGACTAAGGCCATATTTTGCTTCTAGATCCTTTCAGTTTGATGTACAGTCAATGTTCACCTTTCACAGGCCCACTGTCATGCTCAGTCCTAGATAATGCATTCAGGGCTCTATAGTCATGACTGCTGGCCTAGCTTTTACAAGAGACCTCAGTCTCCAGTACTTGAAAACTATCTAGACATCACACAGCCAGGAGGCTGGGCCTGCCTCCTTGGGCTGGATTCCTGCGCCCTCCATTTATTGTGTAGGATGATAATGTCAGATTATTATAAATCTCCTTAGCTCAGCAGTTAGATAGCTCAGTGGTTAAGAACACTGGCTTTTCTTCCAGAGGACCAGAGTTCAATTCTCAGCATCCACATGACAGCTCATAACCATTTTTAACTCCAGTTCCAGGGGACCTGATGTTTTTTTTGGGGCACCAGGTAAGCATGTAGTACACAATCATACATGCAGGCAAAAAAATCATACACATTTGCTGTGGGATGTTCTGTATGTCGAATGTGTTGCTCTGATTGGTTAATAAATAAAACACTGATTGGCCAGTAGCCAGACAGGAAGTATAGGTGGGACTAACAGAGAGGAGAATTGAGAGAACAGGAAGGCAGAGAGAGAGACACTGCCAGCCACCGCCATGACAAGGAAGATGTAAGGTACCGGTAAGCCACGAGCCACATGGCAAAGTATAGATTAATAGAAATGGGTTAATTTAAGATATAAGAACAGTTAACAAGAAGCCTGAGCCATTAGGCCAAACAGTTTAAATAATATAAGCGTCTGTGTGTTTATTTTATAAGTAGGCTACAAGACTGCCGGGGCTTGGTGGGACCCGGAGAGAAAACTCTTTAGCTACACACATTTAGAAAGAAAAAAACTTGTTAGCCCAGTGCTTAGCACATTGTAAGACTTCAACACACAGTAGCAGACTATTATTACTAGGTGCTCTTAACCATTCTTTTTAAATTCTCAGCCAAACCCTAAGAAAAATAAGTAAAGTGATTTTGTATGCTGCAACTTACAAATGAAAATCTGCGATTCAAAGGAGAAATTATTAGTCCAAGTAGTAAATGGAGGACTAAGGTCAAGGATACCCCCAGCCTCTTTTAGCTGTTATTCACCAATCAGCAATTTCTTAAAACTACACAGAAACCTTGAGTTGTGAGAATGGCTCCCTTGGAAAAGTGCATGTTATGTAAGTACAGGAATCTGAGTTCAGGTTCCTGGCATCCACTTAAAAAGCCAGGCACAGAAACAGACATCTATAACTCCAGTGGAAGCAAGAGAAGACAAGTCAATCCCTGAATCTCACTGGCCAACCAGCCTAGCTGAATAACGAGCTCTAGGTTCAGTGACAGATCCTGTTCAACAAATAAGGTAGAGAGTGATCGAGGAAGACACTCAACATCAACCTCAGGCCTCCACACACAAGCACACACATGTGCACATATATCTGCATGCACATATGCACACACAAAGAAGTGCACACCACATACAATATACATAGAGGCACATCTATGGTGATATTTTATTTGTACTGAAATGTGATTTTATTTGTATGTTAATAAATAAAGTTGCCTGGGGGTCAGAGCTAATAGCAAGCTATAGCAGAAGCCAGGCGGTGGTAGCATACACCTTTAATCACACGACAGGCAGATCTCTGTGTTTTCAAGGATACAGCCAGCATGGAGACACACACGCCTTTAATCTCAATACCAACCATAGAGACCTGGAGATCTGTATAGACAGGCAGTGACGAGGAGGTCATGTGGTTGGGTTTACAACCAATGAGAAGGCAGAAGAGAAAGTCAATAAAAAGACAGATACACAGGAAGTAGGTCTCTTGCTGAGGAGAAGGACAACAGCGGCAGAAAGGGTAAGAAGGAGGTTTTAAGTCTCAGCTCTTAGCTTACTGCTCTGACCTCTTGGGCTTTTAACTCTGCATTTGGCTCTGTGTTTCTTATTTAATAAGACAGTTACATCTACATACATCCACACAGAGAATAAATAAATGTTTTTAAGAAGTTATTCTGGTATCAAGATAAACACATAATACATTACATTCCCTTGGTATCAAGAGAAGATTGTATTTAATAGGGTGTGTTTTCCTAGTAAGGGAGCCTCCTGTACTCACGTGCCATAATCCTTTCTTTGCCAACTTCTCTATTACAGATTGCCACACTTCGGTTGAAAATCCAGCAGTAAAAATATGATCAAAGCAGGGCAAGAAACTCTGCAAAACAATGGAGTCACCTGAAAGAAAATTGCGCAGTTTAGAAACTTTCAAGTGAGGGAAGTCTAGAGCCTTGAGGAAATGCTTCCCCAATGAAGACCACATAAAGTCAAATGTTAAGTAAAAGATCTCAGGAGGAAAACTCATTTCAAAATGTAAAGTCCATTATGACTGAATGGGGTGACAAACATTTTAAATTTAGCCAGGGCCATGGATACTATAACTAGGGCAGTAGACTGCATCATCTCTGGCAAGACATTAAGGTCTCTCTGAGCCCTCCTGGAAGGAGTAGTAAGGCCTCTGATCCCTGGGCAAGGAGTGTTATAGCTGTGATGCCAAACACACATGGTGAGCTGTCACAGGACCCTCCATCAGCCCTCTAGGTTATTTTCATAACAAACAAGGGGTCAATGAAATGGTGCAGCACAAGAAGGCTTGCTACAGTCTGAAAATTTAAGAAAGAAGATTAATAATATTATTTAAAAAATAACTTTTAGCAAATCAGAGAAAAATACTTGAAAGTCATGGGAAAGAACAAAATCACCTAACACAAATAGTATAAGCAAGGAAATCTCTAACCAGCAACAAAGGACACTTCAGGCTATTTCAAGACTCCAAAAGCTTTAAGTCATTAGTGTAATCAGACTTACCTGTTTTTACAAAGGCACAAGTCACTGAAGCTTCCAAAATGCTTTCTGGTAAGACCAGTTTCTTTCCAACTGAATATATTAGCCCCAAATGAACACTTGGGAGTCATTTTCCCATGAGGCATTCTGGGTAAGTAACAAAAACTGAAAATACTTTCTCCCAGTCTGACTTACTGCTCATAGTTGTGAAGATCCCAACGAGGAAATCAGGAACCTGCACTTGGTCTTGGCTTCTCTGCAAAAGTCGAAGACCCTCAAAAAACATTCGAGCAGCTTCGTAAGGCTGGAGCAAGTGCAGCAAGGAGTAACCGGCTCGGTAGTAACCCTGGAAAAGGACAAAGTAAAGCTGGTGTTCCTACAGCCTCTGACCTGCTACTGGAAAGAAAACAACACTGCAGTGTGGGGATATCAACTCCAGAAGCCTCACTGTGTGCAAAGAAGCTCTCCCCTCTCTCTCACACTCACTCTCTGTCTGTGTCTGTATGTCTGTGTGTGTGTGTGTGTGTGTGTGTGTGTGTGTGTGTGCACGTGCGTGGGGGGGGCTTGTGTGGAAACCAGAGGTCAACTTCAGGTGTCTTCCCCTATTGATCTCCACCTTATTTTTTTAACAAGAGCTCTCACTGACCATTTCTGTGAGACTGACCAGCTGGCCAGCCAGCCCCCAGGATCCACCTGTCTCCCTCTCCAATTAGTGCTGAGGTTACAGGTATGTGGGTACTGGGTTCCAAACTGAGGTCCTCATCCTGCACAGCAAGTACCTCCCCCACCCGAGTCATCCCCCAGGCCCAAGAAGGACTTCTGAGAAGCAGCAGGTACAGGCTTCCCACACTGTACTCTGTGTCGTGTCTTTCTGATACACCTTAGCTGTTAGGAAAATATGTAACCATGCCCAACTCTATCACCTCTGTAATATCGAACGCGACAGACAGGGAAGAAAGCAAGCTGCTTCCAGGCATGAGTATGGCTTATTGTTCACACTGCTGATCACAGTCTGGGCAGGAGAATGAAAAGTATCCTGTGGTTGGTGTTCAGGAAAGAGTGAGACTTCTGTGTAAACACAGAAGTTGTGAAGTTGTTCCTTTTACTCAAAGTAAACACAATTTTCACTGTGTGCAAGAAAAAACTGCAATGATAAGCACTGAGAGTTACTCAGCTCTGTATTGTGAGCAATAGGAACAAGAGGCAAAAACATTTTTTTTCTGTAAAAAAGAAGAAAATCACAACTAAAAGTGGGAAGAGTCCAAAAAGATAGCTCAGTGAGTGAAGTTACTTACTGACAGGCCTGATGACCTGAATTCGAGTCCAAGAGCTACACAGACAGGCAAAACCAACTTCAACTTGTCCTCTGACTACACACACACACACACACACACACACACACACACACACGCACACGCACACGCACACGCAAATATATATATATATATATATATAAACATTTAAGAGGGAGAATGGGCCAGGCTGCAGTGGTGCACATCTTTAATACAAGCACTCAGAGGCAGAGGTAGGTGGATCTCTGTGAGTGCGAGGCCAGCCTGGGCTACAGAGCGAGATCCAGGACAGGCTCCAAAACTACATGGAGAAACCCTGTCTCAGAAAAGAGAGAGAGAGAGAGAGAGAGAGAGAGAGAGAGAGAGAGAGAGAGAGAGAGAGAGAGAGAGAATGGTCTGATTTTACAAACACACAAGTGCAAGGCTCCACATAAGAGTGAAAGGACACTGTCTCCCCCGTTCTGTCACCTGCAGTGGCAGGGACCCACCAAGACTACTGTCAGAATTAACAGAAAGCGTTCACAACCTGGGTTCATGCAAAAGCAAGCATTTAGAAATTCCACTTAACCTTGGATCTCTCAATATTTATTGATCTGAATTAACTTTTCTTTGAATGTCTAAAGAGCTCGGGTAACAACTTGAAACAAAGGGAAAACTATATCTGTACTGTGTAGGGTTTTTTTGGGTTTTGATTTTTTTCCCCAACCATGTAAGCTAGCACAGATGTTTCCATTTATTTGTTTCCTCAGATCTAAAACTTCATTTTTTATTCTGTAGGGGTGAAGAGAATGGAAATATTCTATCCCCAAACATGTTGCTTTGACATAAAGATTATTTTAAGATGTAGGCATTTGTGATTCAAAAGAGGCCGAGTAAAGCCTTGCTGGAGTATCCCTCTCCCTACACACCAACCATCAGCCCTGAGGTGTCTGCTCACAAACCTGCTTCTGAAAACAGCCCTTACTTTCCATCTGTTTCCCTCACAGGTTGCAGCCCCTACACCTAGGGTCCCTTGTCTTTTCACTCTTGTTAAAAATAGCATCAACTTTCCGTCTTGTCTCCTTCATTAGAATCTTCTAGGGAATCCCCATTAAAAACACAGCAACAGATAAAACTAAACTGGGAATATCATTCAGAACTTTCTCAGGCCACAGCCAGAACTGCGGGAATGCATGCCAGGCCCAACTACTCCCCACCCTAGCATGCCTCTGAGAAGAATTCTCAGAAATGTGCTTCCATTTTCAAGCTCAATAACTTCTAAAGTATCCATTCCCCACACTGGGGATGTAGCTCAGTAGAGGAGTGCTTTCTAGCATGTACTATGGGTAAATGCCTACTTATAATGCAAAATATTCAAGCCTCTCTCTTAATACTTGAGTCATTTGTGGCTCCAAGCTCCCCACATCTTCCCATTGTGTTCTGCTGACAACTATTTTGTTTAGTATCTCCTTAATTCTTGCTGCCCTAGGCATCATCCCATTTTACAGTTGAGGAACCTGAGTTTATAGCTAGAATCTCTCGTGCACATCACAGCATGTCACAGAAAGGCTAATGTTTGGTGCTATTCCCAGTTTATGGAAGAGCCTTTCTCAACTACTCAGACCACTAATTTAACACTTCATAGTCTGTTGCCTCAGATAGCTACAGACTACTGTTTAGCTTAAAGCCTCATATTTTACTTCCAGGCTATTCTTCTCTTCAGTCTGGGTATGAATTACTCAGGGTCTGACATTACGTCTCTCCTTCCTTTTGTGTGTCTTGAAATTGCATTACAGGGTCAGCACTTGGGACATTTCAACTGGAAAAGCCTCAAATTAGTGCTTACCAGACTGGGCATAGCGGTGCATGCCTTTAATCTCAGCACCCAGGAGGCAGAGACAGGCAGATCTCTTTGAATTCAAGGCTAATCTGGTGTCTACAGTGAGTTCCAGGCTAGCCAGGGCTGCATAGTAAGATCCTGTCTAAAAAAAAAAAAAAAAAAAAAAAAAAAAAGAAAGAAAGAAAGAAAGAAAGAAAGAAATGCACACACCACCACCACCACCACCTACTGACCTTTGTTAATAGCCTTAAAGGGTCTCACTAGCCTCTCAAACTTCCCTGATCCCCTCAAAGGGTCTGCTTTCTACTGACCTACCATCTAAAGTGGAGCTTTGCTATAATGAGGCTCAAGCATCTTCGTCTAACTACATCAGATCTAAGGAGCTCTCCAGCCTCTCACTGAACTCCATCTACCAGGGAGTAGGGTTCCACTCTCCCAGGCAGCATGTCTCAACACTCATCATCCCTGTACCTACTCCTCTTGAGGCAAGGCTCCTCCATCCCATGGACCTCTGTCTGAAGAGCAAGTGCATTCAAGGAGAAGCATTCCTAGAACATCCACTTTGACAAGAAGGAAGAAAAACAAGCAAAGTAAGAGGAGGGAAGCAGTCACTGCTACCATACCTTCACATAGGTCGGGTCCCATTGGAGACACTCCTTGGCAGTAAGAAAAGCCTCGTTCCATTTCCCAAGGCTGTAAAATGCATTGGATTTGTTGCACAATATCACAGCCAATTCCCGAGGGGGAGCCCTGTGAGCAAGAACAAACCAGAAATCAGCAAAGCCATCATTCTGCAAATTAGGGCACAGTCCTCAAAGGCCACCACTCTGGAGCTGGCTGCTGGCTAAAACCAGGCAGAGAGTTTTAGCTGGAAATACCTGTAATGCATATAATATCTGTCTTTTGTAGCCCCCTAAAAAGGCTGGAGCATTTACTATGTACAAACCTGTGTTTCCCTGCTCCCAAATACTTTGCTCATACTTTGAATTATAAATGCTTTCAATATCTTAATTCCATCCCCAGACTGATCGCTACAAATGTCTTCATTTGTAGAGAACATTGGTAAAAATATAAAAATGATGATGCCATATAGATGGGGATGGGAAGGCATTCCTACCAAGACTTTAAAGAGTGCAGATGTGGCATGCACACTATATCATAGGAAGAACCTCTCAGAACACATGATTACACAATCTCCATTGCCAACCCTGAGAATAGGCTATAGACAAGTGGCCTCTGCAGGCTTGAAGGCAGCCTCTACGGGCAGGGAATTCCAGAGTACTTGTACCCATTATGTGGATTAAAAGGAAGACAAGGGTTTTGGGAGGCACAAGCTCCTAACTCCTGCTTGTAAGGAGGGACATAGTTGGAAGACAGCCAAAGAGGAGCCCTCTGAAGCACTGGGGGGGGGGGGGAGCAAGGGCCACCATGCCTGCACCCAGGGCATACAGAGCAGCAAGGTTAATGCTGGAAGCAGGCTGGAAGAACAAAGAAGGTTCCAAATGCACCAGTGTCAGGGGGGCCCAAGTGCCACTGGGATGTTAGACACTCGGAGGGAGAAGACAAATTTGAACTTTGTAACACGAATTGCTAAAGGTCTTATAATAAAAAATCCAGAGCCTGATACTGAGGTGAAAGCTGAAAGATCAAAGAAGCAAAGCAGGCCACAGCCACCACCTCTTACTTCACCAGCTCCTCAGCCTGAAAGGGCTTCAGTGGAAAGAGCTTCCTCTGTCTCCTCACGCCTTATATGCCTTTCTCCGCCCACCATATCACTTCCTTTTTAGTGCTGGGATTAAAGGCATGTGACTTCTCAAGCAAAGGCATGAGATCTCAAGCGCTGGGATTAAAGGTGTGTGCCACCACTGTCTGGCCTCTATGTTTAATCTAGTGGCTTGTTCTGTCCTCTGATCTTCAGGCAAAGGTTATTAGGGTACACAATATATCACTCCAGGACTTCCTTTTCATTTTATAAGTGTAAAAATAACAAGTCACTATGCAAAAGAATTATCTACATATTGTAGACAAAAACAAAACACTGCAAAAATTATCTCTGTTACTGTCTCCATTCTCAACCTTCTGCATGTCTGCCTTCATTAACTCCCAACTGCCCTTCCAAGTGAAGGGCTGTAACCCCAGAGACACACAGGAGGCAGTGGGGGAGCAGCAGATAATAAGCAAAGAAGAAAGGAATAAAAGACAAACATGGGAAATCTCTCACAAAACAGAAAAGGCTTTGGATGAGGGAGACCCGCACTACACAGGTGGCACCCACCTGTAGGAGGGACACAGTGCTTCCTCTCAGAGCTCCTCTCTGTGCCCCCTCCTACCCCCACCAGCAAAGCAGAAACCCTGCTAACCCCAGACTTCTGGCCTCCAGAACCATAAGAAAACAAATCTATAGTCTTAAGTCATTAAGTGTGTGGAAATTTGTCCCTGCAGCAACAGGAAACTAATAGAACAATAATGCTGAGGCACCATGTGCTTTTTCATGCATACAGAGAACTTTCCAGAAATGACATCATAACAAACTAGATACAGAAGCAGGCAAGATTTACAAAAGCAAATTTCTTATTATACTGTTGCTTTTGAGAAATATATTATTCATAAAAACATATCTCCATGCATCTATTGTTGCTATTTTAATTTTTATTTCTATGTGAAATGAACTTTTGTAATTACTATTTCAGATGAGCTTAGCAAGCTATAGGTTTCATCCTACTGTTCATGTGTGTGCCGCTGTTCTTTGTTCTCCTGCTTCTCACTGCCCTCCCTGTATCCACAGCCTACCCTGGCTAGGTTCCTTCCTTCACCTAGATAGTCCCCCAATATTTTACACATCAATAATTATTTTCTCAGTTTTGAGTTCTAATCCAGACTATATTGACAGTTATAGCCTATGGAAATAAAGACTCTCTGGCATTCTTGGTCATTTCTAAGCCTGTCATATAGTATTACTGTGTTTGAAAACAGGTTTCCTAAAGCTGAAGAGTGAGGAAGGCCCAATGAGCCTTAGAGCCTGTAGTGTGGCCCTGTGGCCAGGGGGAAATGCAGAGAAAACTGACAAGACAAAAGCGATGACAATGAAGAAGCTTGGGGGACCAGTCACCCCGAAACTATAACCCGTACCCCACGGGAGGGAAGAAGTTCTGTTGGGTTTCCTAGCAGACTCCATTTCCCTGTCCTAACAGCATCCCTTGACCTCCTGTACTATCGAGGAACAGTGGACAAATGGGAAGTGCTATGAGAAAGGAACCAGAAACCAGGTGACAAGGCACGTGGAGAAACCATTAACAACAAAGCCCTTCTTTAGTCAAAAGGAAACAAAGGCTAAAAAAACTGAACACTCACCCACACTGTATAACTGCCAAAGAATCTGGATGGCTTCATCATACTTTTAAGAACCTGGGTGCCAGATTCTTTCAATAAATGAACATAAACTACTAGGTCCACCCTGTAGAAAGTGGAAGGCTGGCCACCCTGCTTGCTACCAGGCCCAGGTGGGGTACAGTCACCTTCAAGCCTGTTTTGTGGAGTCCACAGAAGCAATTCATTCTAACCCCACCCACATTGAGAAAGCACACCCTACCCACATCTCCTGCCAAGGCACGATGTCTGAGAAGACCTTTTCTTTCTCAGTTTCCTCGTGGCAAGAAGATTCCATTTACTCAATGGCCTGCTAGGAGCTGCTTCCAAACACAGGACAATACAATCCTAGAAGGTGCTGAGCACTAAGACAGTCACATTTACTTGTCACCACAGCCCATGAGGAGATCTAGTTCCCACTGTTTATGTGTGAAAACAAGCTCAAGGAGGTTCAAGTCACTTGCCTACGGATCTGCAGGTGACACTGTTCATTATTTTACCCCAGATCTGATCAATTCCAAGTTTCTGACCTAGATCCTATGCATGTTAGGACAAGTAAAATTCAGTTGACAGTCCTTCTTTTGCTTATAACACACTGACACAGAAATGCAGTGTGGCTCTGAAGACCTCATCTGTACATGGTTAGGTAATATGCCACCGCTTCTCCAGCTCCTTCCTTCTTAAGACTCTAACACAAGCCTGGGAACATTTGACCCAGAAGCTGCTTATACCCTCCAAAAAGTCCTTCCTCTTTCCAGTAGTAGCCTCTTCTGCTCACTGTTACAGCTCTGTGACCTAGCATCCAAGGCCACTTAAATAACTGCTAAAACCATTTGAATGTCAGACATGGAAAGGGTACAGATGACCACCTCACATTTGTCTGAAAGGTTGGGGAAAAGGGTCTGATAGCCCTGGCTACATGGTGGGGACTCTAAATATGTTGAACAAAGGCAGGAGCAGAGAAGCCTGAGAAAGCCTTAAGAAGCGACAACCAAGGATACAGGGGAAAAAGTGGGGAGGGGTTCAAAAGAGGTACCCCTTCCAGTATGGTAGTTATGAAGGCAAAGTGGTGGGAGAGTATTAAATAATGACAATACAGGCATCCATGTATGCCATGTACCTATGGGGTCATAAAGTCTGTTGAGTGTCTTGTTGGCCAAATAAGTTCTTGGTTCTGTAATAATTCTCATTGCTTTTATCATTTCAAGTCTTGTCAAGGAGTTGGAGGAAGGACCAGAACTAAGCAGATATGATGGTTTAGTTTAGACACACATGAGCTGGCTGGGAAGGACATTTCTGAACCTTTCTGCATTCCTTAGGTAGAACTTTATGAAAATGAAGCCCATGACTCCTATACAAGTCAGAACACAAAACTCCACCCACACTTATTCTGTGATCCTCAAATTACATGACTTGCATTTATTAAGAAATTACTAAGGGGATGTGAGAAAATGTCAAGAACTGATTTAAATGGTAACAAAGCGGTATGTTTCTCTTCCAAATACTGCCAGCCATTTGTCCAACAAATATTTATCAAACCGGCCATTACCAGAGAGCTAGAACATGAAAATCTCCACAACTGATAAAGGGCTAATACTTGTCCTTTAAAAATACCTTTCTATTGCTAGAAAAGTCCGACCAGGCAGCTGTGGTGGTTTGTTATAACGCCAGCCTTCTAGATGCTAACGCGGGATAACGAGTTTGAGGCCAAGTCTTTATTATACAATGAGACAAAAATTATTTCAAATTTGAGGATTTAATTCAAATTTGTTTACAGAGGAAATAGCCTCATGGATGTTTACCATAGTGAAAATTGGAAATAATCCTAAATGTTTCATCATTAATAACAGATTTAAGTCAATTATAGATTATCCATGCAATAGAACACGATACATCATCTATTTTAAAAATCATGAAACAGACATTTAATGACAGAGTAAGTTAGTTAGGAAAAATATGGGCTACACAAAGTCATACAATCCTAAATAAAATTTTCAGTAGATAATGTATTGAAAATATGACAAAATGGCAGCAGCCACACCACTGAGACTTAGGTAGGATTTGGGTTTTCCTCATAGTTTTTCCTGAATTTTCAACATTTTACAATGCATGACCTTGATAATCAGACCATAAATGTTATCAAAATGAGAGTGTAAGAGTTTAGCTGAGCCGGGCGGTGGTGGCACATGCCTTTAATCCCAGCACTTGGGAGGCAGAGGCAGGTGGATCTCTGTGAGTTCGAGGCCAGCCTGGGCTACAGAGCTAGTCGAGGACAGGCTCCAAAGATACAGAGAAACCCTGTCTCAAAAAAAAAAAAAAAAAAAAGAGTTTAGCTGAATCCTAGCACAAAAGTTTCTCAGATATTTAGAAATACAATAACATTTGTCATTTCAGAATGCTTTCACAGAAACCTACAGAGAGCTCCAGATAGGTGCTGCGTGGGCAAATGCTGAAGACAGTTCCGTGCCACATTCTACATTACCTCCATGTATCACGTCAAAAGGAAAGAGGCTGACTACAGCAGAGACAGCAACCTCAGACAAAAATCTCTCAAAAGGTTTCTTACTAGGCAACTTCCTGAATCTCTGCTATGGGACTGACCGCCAAGGTCAGGATGATAGGACTCTTTGGCTTCTTATTAAGAAAATAATAATAATAAATTGATAATACAAAATTTTGTGGGGCTGGAGAGATGGCTCAGGATTAAGAGCCAATGCCCACATGGCAGCTCACAACTCTCTGTAATTCCAGTCTCAAGGGATCTAACACCTTCTTCTGACCTCCTCTGGCACAGCACACACAGTATGTGCAGACATAAAAGCAAAACACCCATACACATAAAAAATAAATCAATCATTTTTAAACATTTTGTCAACTAGTTCTTTAGACAAAAGCAATATTTTGGCTGTGAGAAGTATGAATCTGATTTGATCTTTTTCCTCTGAGACAGTCTTTGAATTCTTTTGTCTTTGTGTCTCATTTGTCACAGAGTGAATCCATAGGAAAGAACATAGGGTATGTCTGAACTAGCCTATTGCAGCTATCCATGCAGACTGGAAGCTGTGGTTCCCATCAAGCCAGTGTCTATTTAAACAGAACTTTATTGTGGATCCCTGAAACAACAGCAATGAAAACTGGATGAGGCAACCTTCTCACCTGGTCTTATGCCATGCAAGTTTGGCTTTGTGACTGAAAACTACGTAGTCTCAATTCTCTGCCATAAAAAGACAGAGGTGTTAGCCTATGTCTTCTCAACCAGCCAAAAAGCTGGGAATTCAGGATCCCAAAGATATTAAGCAGAATTCTGCTCTCAGGAGATTGTCTTAAATAAGAGACTCCACTCCAGAAGGAATGTCTATGCCCTGACTTTTGTTAGCCTGGTTAGTGCTGGGAAACCCTCAGCTCAGAATCACTTGCCAGGTGTCACAAATTAGTGGATCTGTAGTTCAAGGTATCTCCTATTTCCATGTGTGGGCAGAGACATTTGCACCTAACTTCAACTACCTGTGGCACCACCTGAGGCAACAATGGTCCTTACCTAGACTCTCCTAGTCTGTCTCTGAGAGTAAGTTTGGAATGGTAGCTGTCACAGCTTCTACAACTTCAAGAACGCCTCTGGTTCTCTGACCCAGCTATAACTTCACTGCCTGCTGACAGCCTGTTTATGACAATTCACCTGTTTAGCTTTGGTTTTGATTCCTATACCCTGACCTACAATTCTCTTTGCATTTCATTATGCCTGTCCCAACACAAAAATGTTACATGCTACTGAAAAGCTCTCAATGAATTTTGGCCAGCATGGCCAAATGTTCAAAGCTCTGCTATGCCCTGCCATGTGAATTTAAGGATAAAGGGGAAGTAGAGGTGGAGAAAGAAAGGGAAGCCCTTCAGCTCTTCTCAGTCAAATCTTGTATCTTTCAGTTGTACTTCTAAAAATCATCCTACATTCCTTTCTTAGTAAATTCTTCTTAGTCCAGAAGAAAAAAGGTTAAAATTGTTCTGAACTGTTTATAGGACTCCTAAATTCGGCACACCCATTCTAACACTTTCCTCTTTCACTGACAGCTTCTAATTTGCTCATCTTTTGGTTTGGTTTGGGTTTGGGTTTGTTGTTTTAAGAGGATTTCTGTGTAGCTCTGGCTGTTCTGGAACTCACTCTGTAGACCAGGCTGGCCTTGAACTCCCAGAAATCTGCCTGTCCTTGCCTCTGGGGTGCTGGGATTAAAGGTGTGCGCCGCCGCCGCCGCCGCCGCCGCCGCCGCCGCCGCCGCCACCACCACCGCCACCGCCACCACCACCGGGCTAATTTGCTCTTAGCAGCTCTTTCTGACCTGTCACCTCTAATGAGAAACACGGGTTACCTGGCCTTTGCATACAGGCCATTGAAGAGCCCCAGAACATGGCTGGACCAAACTCTGTGTTGAAAGCACGTTTCCGCTAGGAGAGGCTGCACTCCTGCTCCGGTTGTAGAAACCTAGTTTCTTGTCTGTTTTGGTTTTGTGTGTGGCTTGGAGTTTGAGCCATCTGCTTGGATATGCCTTTGGTTTAAAACTTTGGTTAATATTTAGAGCACTACATCAACTTTTGTTCACTTTTTTCTCCAGAGCTGAAACAGAGCTATATATCCAAAAAGAAGTCAGCAAATTATTTAATACATTTCAAAGACAAGCCACTGAAATCCAAATCTAAAGAGAAAAAATTTAATTTTCATCTTGGCTACAAATCACTCCACATTATGGAAAAATGCAGTACAACTGGTTAGAAAGCTCAGACCCTCACTATCACTCATGCTATAGCACAAGATGTGAAGAGAATTAAAAGTGACTGAATCTGTCTTACAAACTATCCTGAATATACCTCTAAAAACTATATGAAATCTGTCTATTGATCTCAGAATATAAGAGGCCTGGCAGGGATGACTATATTCTAAAAAGTTACACAAGTCCCTTCCTTTGGTTATAAGACTACTGAAACAATGGTCTCCAAGAAATTAGAATTTCCCCAAGGAGTCTCTCCCTAGGAGAAGGAAAAGGCTGAAGCCTGGTGCCAGCCAGATAGGGAACTTGCCTCTGTGAAAGAAATTGCACACACTTCTGACAATATCACACCACCTGGCAGCAAGAGAGAAGAGCCAAACCAATGACTGGTCAGTGAAGGGTGTGTTCACACCCTGACTGTAACTGCATGGCTATGCATACCTCTAGTCCTCTACATAAACCACCGACAAGTCAGGACACCGGACACTTGGGCAGAGGCAAAAATGCCTGTGGATACTTTAAAAATAAAAAATAGAAATAGATTAATATATCAGGGCATTAAAAATGATACTGTCCTGCTCTAAAAGACAAAACGAAGAAACATTTTACTAGTGTTTACCCTAGATATTTAATCTGCATGCATGTTTCCCAAAACTTCTTGGTAAAAGCATACAATTTCTCTCCAATCTTAAGACATAAAATTCCCAGTCTCACTTAAGAAACTTTCATAATGAAAACCTTGATGATTCTCAGGAGAGGAAAAGGCTAAAAATATTTGCTGTCCATCTCATTTAAAGCCTGACAAGGGTTGCTTATTTGTTAAGGTGTTTTTTAATTTCTTATTTTTATGTAGATGAGTGCTTTGCCTGCATTTATGCCATATACTATGTGTGCATAGGGCCCACAGAGGTCAGAAGAAATTATCAGATCCCCTGGCACTGGAGTTACAGATAGTTGTGAGCTGCTATGTGGGTGCTAGGAATTAAACTCAGGTCCTCTGGTAGAGCAGCCAGTGCTCTTAACCACTAAGTCATCTCTCCAGTCCCCCAATAGTGAGATATTTTTGAAGGTTAGTTTTTTTTTTAATCTCTATGGTCAATTTAATTTAACTGAAAGTTGATACTCAGTAAGGTCAGCTTACAATAGAGAAACCTGCATACTGTGTTTACCATGACAGTTCAAAATAGTCATGTTACAGAATCTGCCTAAGTAACGACCAAGAGATGAATGGGTAAAGAAAATGTGCTAGAGAGGCTACAGAGATGCCTCAATGGTTAAGAGTACTGTTTGCTCTTCCAGACGACTTGAGTTTAATGCCTAGCACTCACATGATGGCTCACAACACAACCATCTGCTGTGGGATGATCTGTATGTCAAATTGCTCTGATTGGTCAATAAATAAAACACTGATTGGCCAGTGGCCAGGCAGGAAGTATAGGCGGGACTAACAGAGAGGAGAACAGAGAAAACAGGAAGGCGGAGGGAGATACTGCCAGCCCCCGCCATGACAAGCAGCATGTGAAGATGCCGGTAAGCCACAAGCCACGTGGCAAGGTATAGATTTATAGAAATGGATTAATTTAAGATATAGGAACAGTTAGCAAGAAGCCTGCCATGGCCATACAGTTTGTAAGCAATATAAGTCTCTGTGTTTACTTGGTTGGGTCTGAGCGGCTGTGGGACTGGCAGGTGACAGATTTGTCCTGACTGTGGGCCAGACAGGAAAACTCTAGCTACAACCAGCTGTAATTGTAATTCCAGGAGATCCAATGCCCTCTCCTGTTCTCCACAGGCACTGAACACACAGTGTACAGACATACATACAGACAAAACACTCGTATACATAAAATAAAAAAATAAATCTTTTTAAAGTAAACAACTTTTTATCTACTGATAAACAGATGAACAACTGTGTAAGATATGTGCAATGTAATGTCAGCCTTTAAAAAAGAAGAAATTCTGACATAGTCTATACCATGGATGAACCTTTAAGGCAATATGTGGATGAAATAAACCAGATACAAAGAGACATACAATGTATAATTCCACTTCTCTGGGGTAATACTGTAGTAAAATTCATAGACACAAAAAGCAAAGCCAGGCGGTGGTGGTGCACGCCTTTAATCCCAGCACTTGGGAGGCAGAGCCAGGCAGATCTCTGTGAGTTCAAGGCCATCCTGATCTACAAAGCGAGTTCCAGGAAAGGTGCAAAGCTACACAGAGAAACCCTGTCTCTAAAAACAAAAACAAAAAACAAAAAACAAAAAAACAAAAAAAAGAGGTTGCCTGGAGTGGGAAAAGGAGAAAGGGAGAGTTGTTAGGGACATGGAGGTTGTTTTATAAGTGAAAACATTCCCTAGATCAGCTGGACAAGATGAATATGATTGAGATCCTGTCTCAAAATCAAAAGGTAAGATGGTAAACTACGTGGCTCTTGTGCACGTGTGTGTGTGTGTGTGTGTGTGTGTGTGTGTGTGTGTGTTTGGCAGTGCTAGTGATCAAATCAGGTCACTGAACCGGTTAAGCACTCTACCACTGAGCTTGCAGCTCCAGCCCTTGGTATTCTGAGACAGGGTCTTGCTTTCTAACTTAGGTCCTTCAACTGTGGATGCCACTAGCCTCCATCTTCTGAATGCTGGGATTATAGAATGGGCCGCCATACCTCATCTGTTTTGCATTTAGTTTTTGTTTGTTTTTTTAAATAAAAATAATAAAACAGAGGTTCAGAGAAAACACTAGTACAGTGTAAAAGAGTATTTTCTTGACTTGTATTTCTACTTAAAAAGTATTTATTTCCTCATGTACACTAAGCTATGCCAAGATACCCAGAAGCTGACAGGATAGTAAGCCTCCCCATCTCTGATAGTGCTGAATGACATGCACCTCAGGAAAGAAAGGGCAGGAAGACACTAATTGTTTCTGAGCCATGCTGGGGTCCTGCTCCACTGACATGACTGCAGCTAAAACCTATCCTGTAGCAGGCATCACATGCTAGGCTTACAGCACCCAACATGTACCTCCAGTAATCAAGAAAATGAGCACATTACATGCTGTGTTATTAGTAAGTGTATATTATCACCAGATAATACTATCAACAATTATTAGATAATTATGAAGTTTTTATAACTGTTTTTGTACATGTCTTTCAATAGATAAGTCTGCATTTGTGAGTGCATTCCAGGGAATAGAATCACTGGGTCTTGAGGGGAGAACGAACTGTTTAGTTTCAGTAAATACTACCTGTTTTCAAGTTAGTTCAGTCTATGCTTTCAACAGGAGAATATTAGAAACATAAATCAACAACACTTTTTTGATGCTAAGTATTATCAGTCTTTTTAATTTAACCTAAGGTGGTATCTTGTGGTTTTAAACAGTATTTTCCTAATGACTGATACTGTGAGTCTTTTCCTGAGTATATTGGCTATAGGAATCTCACCTTTTGAAGTTCCTAACTGACCCAATCATAGGGCCATGTTGGGTTTGTGTTGCTGTTGTTAGATTTTTAAATAATAACATGCCTTTGGTTGTGTTGTTTTAATAAATAATTACTAGCTAACAGTCTATCAGACCTGTGTTAATTAATTTTGTCAGCAAACAGTGTCACTACTAGACAGCTGAGAGCGAAGTGGGGTCTGGACAGGGACTTGACACCTGTCATTCATACAAGCCATAAGCAGCTCAGGAAATACATTTTCTAAAGACACCTATTACTAGTAAGTGACTTAGGAGATCTCATTACATTATGTTTTGATAGATAGCATGGTGCCAGTGTATGGTTTTGTAATTAAAAACTAAAAATAGATTAAACTTTTATGGCAGAAATGTGACAGTTGACACTTAACAACAATGATGTTTGGAACTTGGGAAGCTGACATGCTCTCCATCTGGCTGAAATGAGCCATTCTCATGCACTTTAAAGTAGCTACTCCTGCCTAACTGAGCCCAATTTTGCTTCTGTTATCCACTTCCAGTGCCAATTCCCTTGGCATTAAGAGAAGCTGGCTCGACTCTAGTTGCCAAGGGTTTGATGAGCAAACTGTATCTCCATGCCAGAGACTGGTTCAGGACTGAGTGTAGATTTTTCTGAAGGACTAAAGAGATACTTTTTGAAGGACTCTGAGACAGTAGGGGATATTTTTTCTTGTGTGTGGGGGGTATGCATGTTCATATGCACAGGAGTAGGTATCCATGCATGTGTGTGTCAAGGGAAAATCATGGGTGTTGTTCCTTAGACACTGTCCACCTTGTTTATTTTTTTTTAAGACATGATCTTTTAGTGGCCTGGGTCTTACAAATTTAGCTAGACTGGCTGGCCAGCAAGCTGCATGGATCCATCCATCTCTGCCTCTTTAGAGCTAGGATTACAAGATGCAGCACTGGGTCTGGATTTTTTACATAGGTTCTGGGGATGGGCCCCAGGTCTAATGCCTACAGTGCAAGCATTGGCTGTGGGATAAAGCTCTTGTACACTGGTTTAATAAAACAATGATTGGCCAGTAGCCAGGCAGGAAGTATAGGGGGGTAAGCAGACTAGGAGAATACTGGGAAGAGGAAAAGTGGAGTGAGGAGACGTCAGCACCGCCAGAAGAAGCAAGATATGAAAGTACCGGTAAGCCAAATGGGTTAAGTTATAAGAGCTAGCTAGCAAGAAGCCTGCCATAGACCATATAGTTTGTAAATAATATAAGCATCCATGTGTTTACTTGGGTCCAAGTAGCTGTGGGACTGCAAGTGAGAGAGATTTGTCTGAACTGCTGGGGGAGGGGGGGGCAGGCTGGGCAGGATCAGAAAACCTTCCGAATACAAGCATTGCATCTCCTAAGGTTACCTCTCAATCTCAACCTCTCAGTCTTCCTAATGCTGTGACCCTTTAACGCAACTCCTCATGTTGTAGTGACCCCCAATCATAAAATTATTGCTACTTCATAACTGTAATTTTGTTACTGTTATGTATCATAATATAAATATCTGATATGCAGGATATCTGATATGCAACCCCTGTGAAACAGTCAGTTGGTCCAGGAGTTGCGACCCACAGGTTGAGGACCACTTCACAAAGTCATCTTCCCAGCTCGGCAGCAGGATCTTTTTTAAAAATCACTTTTCTAAGTTTCCAGAGAGCAGCTATCTGCTACTTCGGGCAATATGGAAAGAAGGCTATGAACCTAAGTACCTTTAGATGTGTAGATATGTGGCCCTAAATGTCCTTCTGCACTAAGCAGAAAGCCAAACCTTGAAGGAAGAGGACAGAGCCCAGAGAATCACAGGACAGTTGGTGGGAGACATTAATCTGAGGAATGTAGAAGTTCTGGACTTATATTTATGAGCGTGCACCAGTTAGGAATGCTTTTGGTTCTCAGAACATATGACAGTGTTTGAACCAAGAGGGGTAATTTTCTCACAAAAACAGAAGCTAGACAGGAAGAGCACACCTCCTCATCTTTCTGTGACATCATCTGGCTTTGTGTATGCCATCAGGCTTGTCCTTTCGAGGATGAAGAAACTCTAGGCATTATCCTAAAGGCAAGAAGTGGGGGACGAGAAAAGCTACCTAGCTCCTGTCACCACTCAATGCTTATAAGTGAGTAAAACTTTTCCCAAGCCCCTCAAGTAGACCTCCTGAGTCCCACTGGTGAGAGAGAAATGGGAGTAGCGGGAAGGAGGAGGTCAGTATCTGGCTCTATAGTGGTAGCTATTCAAAGAGAAGATTGACAGGAGCTGTAGGGTTTCCAACAGCAAGGTGTCTCCAAATGAGCCAGTGTCCTTATTGCCTACCTATTTCTTAAGAGTTAACAGCACAGTAGCTTTGCTCTGGCTACTGCCATTCTATCTAGCTACTATGCTGTTCTAAGAATAGCTTGTCCAATATGGTACCACTAGCCAAATATAGATACTAACACTTCAAATTGGATAAAATACAATTAAAGCATCCATTATCTTTTAATATGTATTTTTATATGTGATGAGTGTTTGACTGCATGCACATATGAGCCTGGTGACCAAGATCAGAAAAACGTATCAGATTCCCTAGAACTGGAATTATAAGTGGATATGAGCTGTGGTGTGGGTGCTAGGAATTCAACCCAGGTCCTCTGCTAGAGCAACAAGCACTCTTAATATCTGTGCCATCTCTCCAGCATAAAGTTCCCATTCTCCAATCACTCGAACCACATCTCCAATGTTCTATGGCTACATGGCCAGTAGCTACTACTGTTCTTTTAAAAGAGTGGTTCTAAACTATTTCCACCATAGCAAAAAGTCCTACTGGGGAGTACAGTTCTGGGTAGAACTGTCACCCAGGTGAAATGTCAAAATATTATTTTACTAAGTGGAAAATTTAGTCTCCACCCCCTGTACAACCAATGTATGAACATCCAGGGCTGGATATTTCTGTGCTCTCTGAACTATCCTGTTGCCATCTTGAGCATCACGCTTCTTTCCATTCTGACCATCCCTTAACGTAGAACAAGTAATACCTGTGATCATGGGCTAAGTTCTCTTGGAACAACTCCTTGAAGCACAGTTTAGACTAAACTGTGGGGGTATTCGGTTGTGCTAAGCAAACTCAACCCACATCTCCTAGAGCATGCCCTCTCTGTACCCAGAGCATGGCAACTAGAAATGTGTTGCTTCTCCAAACTACTAAGTGTCTTTTCTACCCAAATCCAAAGATAAGCAATGACTAGCAAAACCAAAGTGCAATCCAAAAAAACCACTGCTGGCAATGCAAAGCAAACATGAAGGAAATGTCCTGACATGATTTCATCGGACAATTTGTTTGTTTGTTTGTTTGTTTGTTTGTTGTTTGAGAGCAGGATGGGGAAAGGCCTAACATTTTACTGGTTTGTTCCAGATTTAGCTTGTTGCTGTGCAGATTTTTAAGACAGTCAATTTTTAGATCATAAATGTCCCCTGACACTCAGACTAGGACTTGACTCAACTCAGACTGACTCACTCTTGTCCCTTGGCTAAGCAGTACTTCAAAATATGTTTTTCATTAAATTTCAGATTACAAATGGAACAGCTCACCCTGTGAGAAAAGCAAAAGCAGGACTCCTAGGGAGGTTAATTAACTTGACACTGCTGTATGACTTGGCATTTACAAGCTGAAATTAACACAGGACTAAAATAACTTGTATCTGTCCAACCTGAGGAAAGAGATTTTGAAAGAAAACTAGAATAACAATATACTAAATTTAGTAAACATATACATGTAATTCCTATAGGAACTTTTAAAGAGAATCTTTATTAAATATCTATGAACACCCTTAATTTTGCAAGACTGATTTATAGGAAAAGTAAAATAAATTTTACTCACCTATCACAGTCTCAACTTTTACAAATACCCTGCATTTCTGTCTGGGGAAATTCATGACTATAAAATGTCAGATCTTCCTTTATTAATGATTATACTTCAACAAAATTTGATTTAAAATTTAATTACATTTATTTATCTATGGGGGCTGTGCTTTGGCACATGCATGGAAGTCAGAGGACAACTTGTAAGAGTTGGTTCTCTCCTTTCAGCATGTGCTTCCAAGGATCACGGTCAGGTCAGGAGCTTGACACTGCCCTTACCTGCTGAGTCATCTCACCAGCCCCAATTTGATCTTTTAAATTTACAAAGATGTATAAAGAAATTAATGAAATATATCTCAAGTTCATCTAAGAGATTAAATAAGCCAGAGTAGCCAAGGTATTTTTAATAAGAGAAATATTAAGGTAAAATATTCTTTAGCATTTTTAATATATTTTGTAGAAACTTACCTACATTGTTTGAAGTGGTGCTAACATATAAAATAATAAGCATGTGAATGGAAGAGCACAGAATATCCAGAAATAAATATATGACATCAAATAATTCCCTGTCGATAAAGGTAGCTTTTAAATAAACTGAAAGGAATGACTCATGACTTGGTAGAACCTGGAAAAGAAATTTCCCCTTCATACTCTGTGGTAGGCCAAATAATGGATGCTTCAAAGCTATCCACATCCTAGTCACCAGACCAGCACCTGTGAATACATCACACAGCCAAAGAAACTTTACAGATTTATTTTTGTGTACCTTAAGACAGGAATATTCCCCTGCGTATGTGGATGAGCCTTGTCTAGTCACAAGATCTATAAAAGCAGGGAACTCCGTAGATGCAGTAGTAGAGATACCAGAAGACAAGAAAGATCCACAGCTTCAAGCCTGAAAGGCTGCTCCTACTACAGGCCTTGAAGATGAAGGATCACAGGAAATAGGTTCCCAGGGGCTGGAGAGACGGCTCAGTGGTTAAGAGCACTGTCTGCTCTTGCAGAGGACCCACATTCAGTTCCCGGAACCCACATGGTATCTCACAACCATCTGTAACTCCAGATTCCAGGGAAACCTGGTGCCCTGTTTTGGACTCCATAGCTCTAAACATGGACATGCCTACAGACCAACACTCATACCCATAATGTTTTTAATAGAGTAAAGAAATAGGCTCCTAGGTGATAGAGCATGGAAGTTTAGGTCTATGGCCACAAGGAACAAATAAATCCTGCCAACAAAGTGACTGAGTAAGCTGTCTAGACCACATAGGTGTA